>NC_026005.2:25345373-25457333 GCF_000442705.2 Elaeis guineensis
GGGATGTACAAGATTTGATCTATGATCCAAGGAGTCTATGAGAGATTAGATTTAAGTACTAATTTAATTTCAAATTAGATCTAATTTAATTAGACTTAATTAGATTAAAAATCTAAGTTTGACTTTGTTCTAAATCCTAAATAGTTTGGGACTGACAGTCTATTCGAAATTGGTTCGAATCAGATTCGAATTGAATTTGAATTGACTCATATTTGGATTGGACCCTTAGAATTCAGTTTTACTGGGACTCTCTGTCCTCATGGCTGATCAAAGGGGGTGGGGTGCTAGTTGTTGCCACACCACACTTGGGTGTAGGTGTGGGTACATGAAGGCACCTAGTTAGGCACCTATCTTATCTCAAATAGGATTTCTAATTAGATAAGGAAAGGATTAATTCAAAGCTAATTTGAATTAGGACTCCTAGTCTATTGGGTTATGAAAAATTATCTATAAAAGGGAGGATTTCTAACTATTAAAGCATAACAATTAGATTCTGTGCTAAGGTGAAGAGAGAGAGAGAGAGGAGGCATGCAAGAGGAGGATCAGTCCTTCTCCTTCGCATGGTGATTGGGCATCCACCTTCTCCATGATGCGAAGAGGCCTAGGCATCCAAGTTTGGGTGTGAGGCATCACTCCAAGGATTCTCCCTCCCCTCCTTGCTGTCTTATGAAGGTACAACAATTTGATGCTTTGTCTTACTTTCCTGTGAAGCCTGACGTACACGCAAAGTAGAGGGTTTGTACATTCAAACCTTTGCAAAGCTTTAGATTTAGAATCTTTTAGAAATTTGATTTCTATTCCACTGTGAATCAAGTAAAAGATAAAATTTTTGTTAGATTATTATAAAAAATTTTAGATATTCTCTGACGATCCATTCTTGAGCCAGCCTTGTTTTCTTCAAGAAGCTTAGGCAGTAGTTAAGAGGAGTTCGACGAGCGTCGCGCATGAGCAGCCTGCAAAATAGAAGCAGGCAGAGCACAGCATTAGGCAGAGCGAGGCAATGATCATGTGAGTGGTCGTGAGGCATGATGTAGCAGTTTGCTCCATAGGAAGTATGTTAGGGCATCGAGGATCCTAGTACTGACAGGCCTGTAGAGAATCTCCTTGAAGATTTTGTGAGAGCTTTTATGAGGGTAGCTTCTAATTGAGAGAGATTTATGTATGAAGAGTTGAGAGTGTGAGGATCTCCTCTTGTACTTATTTTTTCTTTCATAGTGAAGCTTACATGCTCCGTAGAAATAGTACTGGAGCTATTCCACATACTTAATTGTGTTCCTATTTTTATTTTTTTTTTTCTTACTACCGCAATGGGTGGTATTGGATCCATAATAATTGGTATTAAAGTGATATCACAAGACCTTAAAGAGGTGCCCTAATGATAAGGGGTGGTAGTATTTTAGTCCTCGTCATGGATGCAAGTTCATTGAGGATCTTCTTTCTTCTATTCATGATTGGAAAGATAGATTTTTTTTTATTTCATCTGATCTTTCCTAAGGCTTTGATTGGATTTAGGGTGATCCGAGACTTTCTCTGAATAAGAAGAAGTCAATCATCCCTGAAGATGAGTAGGATCTCCAAAAGTTGCTTAACATAAAAGTGCCGAAATTGAGTGATCTCATGGCTGAGCAGATGCTCTATGATGTTGGCCTCAGTTAGCCCTTTCTCAGAGTATGTCTGAGTCTATTATTTTGTTTTATTGGTTACTCAATCTTCATTTAGCTAATTTGACATTATCTTGTCATCTTCAATTTTGCAGCGATGAGGCTTGTACCCATAGAGATCAGATTGTCCTTTTAAAAGAAGAGGTCGAGCTCCATGCCGAAGGGAGGTGCTCCAAAGAGGGTAAGGCCAATGAATTCTTCGATCCCAATCTCATCCATTATCTCTAGGTCAGTTAAGGCTCCTGGTATAGGTGACACACTGGGGGTTGTCATCGTAATACTCCTACCGATAACACCTTCAGCCATCGTGGAGCTTGTTCGAATGGAGTCTCCTCCACTTGCCCCTCAGTCTTCATCGTTAGCCCAATTAGGGTCATTTTTGATTTTCTCGTGGCCCCAACTTTTGTGACCAAGCAAAGGGTGGGGCCCTCCTCATCAATGTCTAAGGAGGAGTTCATCACCATGGTGAGAAGGTTTTGAAGGAATGACTCAGTCCTCCATAATCAGTAGCTTACTCACGAAGTTATGAAGATGATGCTATTGTCGGCTGGCTAGGCCGAGACAAATGCTCGACCACTAGATAATGCCCTGTCCGCCTCATTTGAGAACATGCTAAAGGCAAGTCTCAACTTTGTGGTCTCTTCCTCTCCTTTTGGAGTTCTCAACGCCCGTTCACCTCATTTGAGAACACGCTGAAGGCAATTCTTGACTTAGTTTTCTCTTCCTCTTCTTTTTGGAGTTCTCTGACTTCAGTTCCTCTTGCAACTGATGCACGATATGGCCCAACTTAGTGAAGCCATCATCTAATTGGGCCGAGTGAAGGAGAAGTTGGAAAGGGACATCTAGATAGCTGAGGCTCAGAGGAAGGCCATAGAAGATAATGCTTCTCAAGCTTAGTCTGATGCTTCTTGAGCATAGTCTGATCTCTTGGCCGCTAATGAATGGATCATCTAGTTTGAGGGCTTCCTCTCCATGGAGCATGGGCTTATAGAGGCATGATAGAAGAGGGTCGCTGAGCTTAATGTGGAGCTCCAGGTAAGGAAGGAGAAGGTCAAGTCGGTGGAAGCTTGGGTAGAGGCCGATAAGGCAAGAGAAGTTGCTGAAGCTAAGCTAAAAGCTGTTGAGGAGTATAAGACTTTAGTGGAGTTTGTGGCAAAGTTACCAAAAGTTCTTCAGCCACCTGTGCCTACAGCATCAATGATTGCAAGGCTTGGGTGGTGCATTTCTTTCCTGAAGCTGATGTTGGTCGACTTGATCCTTATGCTTATGTCAGAAAAAGATCAACAACATGATAAGGGATTGGTCGCCCCTGATATGGAGCAGCCAGTGTTGAGGGGCCAGTCGTAGCCAAGCCACAATCAGCGAGCTGACCTCTGTTGGGTTCCGATGGCACAGTGGAAGGGTTAGGTGTTTAAAATTTTTATTCAAAACACTCAATGCACCGGAAGCCCTAATGTCCAGAAACTCTTGACTATAATAATCAAAGCATAATAAATATAAATTAAGATAAGAAGAATACCTGTAGCGCTAATCTCAATTTTTACAAGGCATCCAAGTGTCCGCCCTCCAATGGTCCACATGAAAATTGAACCAAAGATAGCGCTCCTTCTTCACCTTGCTTCAAGAGTTCTAGTCCCTAGAACTCGACTAGCCTCGTACCGATCAAGATTCTTCAAGAACCTGACCTCATCCTCTTAGAACCTCCTCTAGACTTCTGATTTTCTTTTTTAAGACCCTTACAACCCTTGTTAGGACCAGATAAGGCTTTGTCTTAAATCCCAAAGCCTTGTCCTAAAACTAAGATAGGTTGTAAGAAAGAAAGGAGAGCAACAGGAGAGAAATTGGAAATCCCTCTTTGATTCCTCAGATACCCAACACCCTAGCCTATTATAGCTACCAGAGAGATGCCAAAAGAGGGACATGCCTTATCCAAAAGGCATATCTGATCTAATTATCAGAGATAAGAGTTCCTTCAAGCAGAAGGACTCTTATCCATGATACGTCGATCAGCACCCTAGTCTGCGTGCATGCAACCAAAAAAGGGATATTTTCACATCCCTTCTCAAATCAAAAAAAATCTTCAAAAATCTATGTGGATTGGATATTCAATCTAAATTTTAGAGAATCAAAAATAGTGATAAAATTCTCATGGAAGGATGCTATCCTTGCACCTCTTCACGTGAGTGCTGATCATCATGTGTGCAGGCATCAGGACCAACTTATGGCATCTGTTTGGCATCTAGATAAGTCTGAAAAAATTCTAAAAAAATTATCAAAAATATCTTATCTAATTTAAAATATTATCACCAAAACTTATTCTAATATGAAAGCATGTGATGGGAATAAGGACTCTCCAAATCATGGAGAGACACCACGCTTCTGCACATGCGTGCGAGACATCCTTCTTTTTTTAATTTTTTCTCTTCCTCAAAAATTTTAGAAAAAATATATCTCATACTTTAAGATGTGTATCAGAGGATAGAGGGTGATATGAGCTACTACACAAAATTTTAATCCCATAAAAAATAATATTTTTTCTTCTACCCATGCCAACACTTGTATGCAGAACCTGTTTTGCACCAAGAGTACACCACAACTTGGACTCTTCATAATTAGTATCAACATGGGATGTGGTGCCCCAATTTGGGTTGCTTCTAGGTGACATATCCTGACCCAAATATCTACCAAATTGGGCTAGCTAATTAGCAAGGAATGGGACCAAATTGATCTCCAAAGGAGCAAGGGTTTCCACACGTGCTAGCATACTTACTAGAACCCTGATTGAATCCAAAATTTCAATCAACCTTTTTCAAAAGGGTCCTTAGCCAATTTTTATATGTGTGTGACCCATTGGGTTTCACATCTAGCTAGTAGTAGGTCTGGATATAAGTTGATCAAATTTGATTAGATTTCAATCTAATCGATTTAGGTCCAATCGAGCTAACCCGAGCTCAACAATTAGAATCCTTTCTAATTGGTAATTGAATTAAATACTTTAATTTAATTAAAAATCTACAAATCAAGATTGATATCTAGCAATATATCATGACTATCCAGAAGATATAAAATTTGATAGAAATACCAAATATACCCTCTCAATGGCAATTTACCATGCAATTGAATCTTTCGATCATCCTTGCACCCCTGAATATGTTCATGAGTATGGAATTATATCAAACTCAAATACATATTCATATCAATTCTCAATTAACTAATAATGACTCCAATAAAAAAAGTATTAGAAACTCTTTCTAATCTCCTTCCTGCTTTTGGCCAAAAGACTTTTCTCGAGTCATCTAGGATTGAGAATACACAGGATGTGATCTCCTCTTATTAGGAGTGATTGATTCCATGTTGACCTACTCACAACCTCCATACACACTCCACCATATCTAGAATACCCCATACATATCTTAATGCCATGCCTGGATATGAACCAAAATATGGATTCATGTGCATAAGATTCCATGGTGGTCTCAGGTCTAAGGATCACTTGCACAACTCTCACTTAGAGAACCATCTTTGACATACAAATAAGGCATTCATAAGATATTCTCTTTCATCGAGTCAATTTCAGTAGACTCATTTCTCAAATGAGCACCCACATCTTTGTATTAGTGTCTCACACAAGTGGCTAGTGAGATCTGCCACCCTCTCCATTGAGCATACATAGGATGTACCAGTCTATCCGAATATTGATCTCCGACTCAATGCTCCTACGATCAGGAATATTTAAGATTAAGATTTTAAAATTTTAGGTCTCACTAGCATGACCCATTCATGTCTCCTAAAACCATTATCCTAATCTTTGGTGTTCATCATAATCTTAGACATATTAAGATACAGCTAATATGATGAATCAATGCCTCAAATAATAAATATCGTTTCATGAGTTGAAAAATTTTAAAGAAAATCCATCGCAACACACTTACAATTGACTTATAGGGCACTCTTCTTTCAATCTCCCATTTGCACTAAAGTCAATCGCCTTTGTATCTCATACAATTAAGATGGCGATCATATAGCTACTATGGTATAGGCCTTAATGAATAGATCTTGCTATATTGTTCTTTCTGTCTACTCATTCAAAGACAACATCTTATCTTTAACGAGATGAAAATGTCTAAGGATGTGCTTGGATCTATAATGAGACCTAGGTTCCTTATTTTGAATAACGGTCTCAGTGTTATGAAAATAGAGTGACACCGATCCTTCAATCTTAAGAACGACTCTTAAATCCATGATGAGTTTCTTCATCCAGATAGCTTCCTTAATGGCTTCACTAGCAGCAACATACTCTGGCTCAATAGTTGAGCAGCTACTATCTGCTGTTTGAAACTCTTCCAACTCACTGTCCCATTAATTAGGATAAATATATACCCTAATATTGACTTGCTATCATCTGCTTTTCAATGATCCTTCCTATATATCAGCCTGAAATCTACTAGCTATGCCCAAAGCATAAGCTACATCATGCTTGGTACATAGCATGGTATACATAATTGATCCCACAGCTGAAGCATAAGAGATTTCATTCATCCTTTTCCTCTCTTCTAGTGTCTTTAAGACATATTTTCTTAGAGATACATATACCATAACTTACAGACAAGTAACCTTTCTTACTCGCCTCCATATTAAATCTCTTTAATATGAGGTCTATGTACCGTGACTGGGATAAGCCTAACATCCTTTTAGATCTATTTCTATAGATCTTTATACCCAGTATATAGGATGTTTCACCCTAGTCTTTTATGAAAACTTATTTGATAGCCAAGTTTTGACTGATTACATCATTGGGATATCATTCTCAATGAGCAGTATGTCACCGACATACAGAACCAAGAAGATAATAACACTCTCACTTGTCTTCTTATATATACATGGTTCATCCGTATTTTTGATAAAGCTAAACTCTTTGACTGTCATATCAAATCGGATGTTCCAGCTCTTCAAAATCTGCTTCGATCCATAGATGGATCTCGTTAGCCTGCATACTTGATTTGCTCTCTCACTTGAGCAAATCTCTCTGGCTGAGTCATATAGATCTCTTCCTCTAGATTACTATTGAAAATCGATCTTGACATCTATCTACCAGATTCATAATCGTAGTATGCTGCTATAGCAAACAAAATCTAGATAGACTTGAGCATAGCCACTAGTGAGAAGGTTTCACAATAGTCAATTCCTTGTCTTTGACTTAAACCCTTCGCCACTAACCTAACTTTGTAGGTTTCTACTTGGCCATCTACTCTAATCTTCCTTTTGAAGATCCACTTGCATCCTATTGGGTCACACCCTCAGGTGCATCAACCAAGGTCTACACTTGATTGGTATTCATCAAGTCCATCTCAGATTTCATAGCTTTCAGTTATCTGTTTGAGTCTCTATTCATGACAGCTTCTGAATAGGTCAGTGGATCAACATTCTAAATGATGTTGATAGAATTGTTATTCTCAATGATAAAATTATATCTCAGAGATGCTTGACGTACTCTATCTAACCTTCGGAGAGGAGGTGTGTATAATGGATGTACCTCATCCTTGGTACTTTTAATTGAGGATCTTTTGTGATCCAACCATTGGTATTTCTGGATCGATTTGTAGATCATAAACTTTCATAAGTTTAATATTCCTTTCACTGCCTCTTTCTTGGATAAATTTATGTTTCAAGAAAGTGGCGTGCCTACTAACAAATACCTTTTGTTCAGTAGAGTGGTTGAAATAGTATCTATTAATTTCTTTAAGATACTCTACAAACCTACACTTGTCTGATCTAGCACTAAGCTTATGTCCAAAAAATATTTTTGATATAAGTAGGATAGCCCAAAGTCTTAAGATGTTTAAGATTGGGCTTCTTTCCATTCCATATCTCATATGGAGTACTTGTAAAAGACTTTGAAAGGCATTCTGTTTAATATATATATGTGGCAGTCTCTAAGGCATTATCCCTAGAAAGATATTAGGAGATCGTTAAAGCATATCATAGATTGCACCATATCCATTAAAGTGCGATTCCTCCTTTCTACTACACCATTTAACTGAGGTGTATAAGGAGGAGTCTATTTAGAGAGTGTTGGTGCAGAATTCTACCGACGTCGGAGAAGCTAGAGTTGAGATGACCGCGGCCGCCACCAGGACCTGCAAGGGAAGTCTAAATCAGAGTTGGGGGTACTCGGCAAGACTCTCCGATGCTCAAGTCAGTACTCTGTTTCAACAGAAATGGAGCACTCAAATGGGATTTTGGCAGAGTTTCGAGATAGAGTTTAGAGCTTAAAGAAGAATGTATCTGGGGTTCTCTTTTTATAGACGGAGAGCGTAACTGATTGACAGCGATGTCTGTAACCACCTGGTAGTGGGCCGTTCGGGGCCACGCAGAGTTTGTTACGGAGAGTAGTGGCGTCAGGGGGTCGTTCAAGGCCACGTGGAGTTTGTTTTGGAGAGTGGAGCGGTGTCCATTATTGCGACTTGCCAGAGAGTAGTGGGGCCGCGTGGAATCAGAGAGTAGTGGGGCCACATGGAATCTGTTATGGAGAGTGGAGTGGGGTAGTGGCCATTGTCGTGACTTACTAGAAAGTTCGGACTTGACGGCTGAAGCTCGGCTGGGATGTTTGATGGAGTGGAATGGCTCTCTGTTTCTGCAATCTAAGAGAAGCTTGGATGTCTCTGAGGTTGCCGACGAATCCACTATTGTCGGGTGCCTTGGGTGCTGATGTTGCAGGCAGAAATCATCCGTTGTAGAAGCTCGGATGGAGACTTTCTGTTGGAGAAGTCTGATAAGAGTCCAGTTGCTAGGAGAGTCCGCCCGAAATTTACTTGATGTAGAAGCTCGTCTGTAGATTGCCCATCGGAGAGGTTCGATTTCATGACAGATCTGGCAGAGGGTCGTCCGACAGTGGAGTTCGGATGGCACTGTGGAGGTTCATCCGCTGGAGGAGTCTTGAGGACACTGGGGAAGGTCGAACGTTAGAGGAGTCTAGGATTTCAATTCTGTCGTAGAAGTTCGGACGGAGTCCGACTCTTGTAGGAGGCTGAAAGGAGGCTACTTATTGTAGAAGCTCGATCGAAGATCGATTGTCGTGGAAGCTCGGATGAAGATTTCTTATTGTAGAAGCTCAGAGTAGTGACCTGGCTGGTGGAGCCTGTCCCATTGTAGAAGCTCGTCTGGGATCCATCTACTATAGGAGCTCGACTGGGATCCGACTATGAAGAAGCTCGACTGAAGTCCGCCTGTAATAAAAGTTTGAAAGAAATTCATTTACAGTAGAAGCTCGGATGGAATTCGCTTACAGTAGAGATCCAGAGTAGACCGCCTGCAGTAGAAGTTCGGAGTAGACTGCTTGCGGTAGAAGTTCGGTTGAAATTCGGAAAGCATTCGACCACCGTAGAAACTTGGATGGAGTTTGATTACTGTAGAAGTCCTGCTACTGAAGAAGCTCGATCATTGATGAAGTTCGAAGGAAGTTCGGAGTAAAGTCATCCATGGTCGGGAGAAGTCTGGAAGAGATTCGAAGAATAGTCAACCACTGTAGAGAATCAGCTGAAAGTGAAGTTTAGAGAGTATTTGGAGCAGTCCGGTAGATGAATGGAGAAGCTCATTATCGGAGAAGTCCGGATGGTATTATGGAAGCTCGGATGATCGGGGGAGTTCGGAAAGATGCCACACAAGGTCGGAAGCTGGAAAAGCCCTGGAAGGGTCAGCCTTTTACAAACTTCGGCTGGGGGTATTTTATACCCAACACCAGTCCCCCTACTTTCGAGTTCGAGCTTCGAATGAAGGAAGTACACAAAAATTTTATAGCCGAAGTTGCCTCCCTCGATTTTCGTACCCGATTATTTTCAGATATTTTGGTGTTTGGCGCGCTGGTACTGAAGCCTTTTCAAATCGAGACGATCCGAAAAAGTTTTTTCGAAATTTTTGTTGGAGTGCTACTCTAGGTATGATGCAATAATGGTTCTGTCAACTGTCAGCCACTTTCAGCCGCCTGCCATGGTGAGTGGGACACGCGGCGAGTGTAGGTCGGCCAGAGGAGATCTGCAATCATTACTGCACCGGGCCCTGTTGCCTATTTAAACTCGCTCCCCTCTCTCAGAGATTTCACTTTGCCTGAGAATCCTGTTGGTGCTCTTTTTCTTCCCCGAGAGTTCCATCCCTTTCGGCCTTAGGCATTCTTCGAGTCGATCCCCATCTCTGCATCTCTGCACCTCTCGGACAAGCCTAGGTTAGTTCCAGAACTCCCCTCTTCTCTCTTTTTTTTTTCTGCCCTGTTGTTCTTCTTCCATTTTTCCCCTTTCACATTATGCCTGTTCAGTTTTCTACGAACTTCCCGTTTCTTATTTTTTCCAATTTTTTTAGGATTTTTAGGGTTTTTGCTCGATTCAAAATATCCTCCAGCACTTCCTCCTCTAGCAGTTCTAGGCGTTCGTCCGTTCCAGTCCCACAAAATCCTAGCTCTGTAGAAGAATTTCGTCTGATCTTTGTACCAGACACCATCCCCATCTCTCTAACTGTGGAGGAACTCTCATTGATTAAGATTCAGTACGGGTTCCTTCGGAGTATGAGCTGGAGCTTCTCGAGCTAACTGGCCGGGCTAGCACTCCTCCCCCTGGCTGCTTCTGTTTATACCAAGAAGTTTTTCGCACCGGGCTTCGACTTCCGCTCCCGCCTTTTGTCATCGCTCTCTTCCACTTTTTAAATATTTCTTTAGTTTCTGTAGTGCTGAACTCCTTTAGATTTCTGATAGGGTTTCTTTCCCTCTGTCGCCTAGCCGAAGTCCAGCCAACCCTTTCTTTGTTTAGAAATTTTTATACTTTCAAGTGTCACCCTTCGGCAAAGGACTGGTGGTACTTCTCCCCCAGCTTGGTAGAAAGGGGTTGTTGAAAGGTGCCCCCTCTTCTATCCACAAATGGAAGGAGAGGTACTTCTACATCCGATGCCCGATCTTGGAGCTGGGATTATCTCCCTAGGGCTCTCTGAGGGATTTCATCCATCGGGCTTTGATAAACACTTAATTTAAGTCATTTAAAGCAAAAAATTATATTTAATTTATTTTATTTATTAAGAATTTGAAGCTTCTTTTTATGTTTTACAGGAAAGATGATCGCCGATACAAAGAGTCCGATTCGCAGATCAAAAAGACTCAAGTTTGAAGAAAATTGGACTTAAAATAAAATTTAAATAAAAGAAGGATGCATATGGTATTATAGAAAATGAAGATACTATGCAAGAAACCCAAAAATGATATAGGCATCATTTTAAAAAAATAAAAATTTCTTTTGGTAATTTTCTAATAAAAAAGGAGCGTAAAGGAGTGTGGCTGGCACGTTTTTGGTGGGCTTCATGCGATTTGAATTTTGGTGCGGGCCCGAGGCTTGAGTGTGGAAGCTGGCGAGTGGCTTGGTTCAAACATGGTGGGTCCGATCCAAGATGCAGGTGCGTGGGGTTTCAAGTGAAATAGAGATTCCGGCTTTTGTTGGCGCGATCGCGCGACATCGGGCATGGCAGGCGTGTGGCATGGCGGGTTTGTGGGGACAGACGGACGCTCATAATAGCAGATAGATCTGGAAATTAAAGAAAAAAAGATAATACTTGAAAATAATTCATGAGGAAGAATTTGTATTTTCTTTATCTGCTTGTGATCTTTCCATCTCATCCATCCATCTTTTAGTTCTTAGTAATTTTTTTAGTCCCACATCTGAAAATCATGTAAAACTCCTCCCTCCTAACACCTATAAAAAGGTTCTTGTACTCCCATTTGAGGGGAAGCCCAGAAATTCTTCTAGAGTCTTGCATAGAGGAAGAGAAATGGACTAGTCCATGAGCAGCTAGGCTAGCAGTCTCGGGAGTGGAGAAGAAATTTTGTAACGACACAGAGTGGGTTTATTGTTCTAAACTTTCTTGTATTTCTTTATATGCAATAAAAATTATGCTTTTTATTTAAATCACCATGAGTTCTTTATTTGCTCTCTTTCATATGCTTTTATTTATGTTTTTCTGTTAGATTAATATTAAGAACAACTTTTACTTTCCGGAGATGCACCATGATCTACGGGTATGGGGTGTGCCGAGAAAAGATAGGTATTTTTCTTAAGATTAATCGCATCTATTTAATTAAAAAAAGAGATACAACTCTACTAGTGCAAAATTGATTCAAAACTCCCGTGCTCTTTATTTTCTAATTACATCAATTTTAAGATAATTTATTCTCTAAATCAAAAACAACGTTTCTTTCTTTTATTTTGCAATCTCACTTAGCCCAAGGTCCCTAAGGATACGATCTCGACTCATCCTATCTACGTAGTGAGTAGAGTTATTTTTGGTGCTATCAATGACTACGCATCAAATTTTGGCACCGTTGTCGGGGACCTTGGCACAGTTGAATTAAAAAAAAAAATCACTGACATTTCATAAAACTTAACTAAAATAGCGTAACCTCAAATATAAAAATTTTTAACTTGATTGGACACCTTGTTTCTTTGCATTGCATCTCCATAATTAACTTTAAGGGCGCAACCCATTAACTAAGATAAGGTGGGGATTTGATCACCCTTCCTTGGCCCACAAATCACCCGCTTGCATTTGCATAACCTAGACCTTAATCTAAAATTAATTAGACGTTGATCCCTAAGGATTTCGAGCTCATTAGGACAAGTGACCCTAAGAGTTGAACCAGGTTAGATTTGGTCAGCTAGTTGGTGTCTAGGCAAGTGGTTTGCGGGACGATTGGGCCCGAAGGAAGGTGATTTTTAATTGGTTCCATTTGCTGACCTGGCCAATTTAATTGGTGTCTAAGGAAAGCAACGGGGGGACTCCCACCGACCTTACACTTATCTGGCCAGTTGGTTAGTCAAGCTCCGACTTGGAGGACTTGAAGGCTAACTATAGTTAGGAGCTATCTAGAACTAGGGTAACTTTAGGATAAAGAGTCCACTGCGTGCTAACTTGATCGTAATTAAAATCTAACCACAACTAATTCTTCTATTAGTTTTAGGACTTCTTAGGATCTCTTCTTTAGAACTCTTTTCTCTCTTCTCCTCTCCTCTTAAAAAAAAAAAAAATCCTTAACAGACTAGGATAGTCCTACATAGACCTTTTAGTTGCATGTTAGGTCGACGATCACTAAAACCTGACTTGCAACCGTTAGACGAAGAATTAGAAAAGACTCTTAGGACTATCCGAGTTAGAAACATGGCTGCACCTGGTGAGGCTAATCCTCCATGCTCATTGAGAGAATATTTCACTCCATCCTCGTATACCTACTCTCCATGCATTCAAGCACCTCCAGTAGAAGCTACCCAATATGAGATTAAGTCTTGCATTATTCAAATATTACCATCATTCTATGGACTTAGTAACGAGGACCCATACAAATACTTGGATGAATTTTTTGAAATTTGTTCCACAGTAAAAATCCAAAACTTCTCTGATGATGCCCTTAGGTTGAAACTGTTCCCTTTCTTACTTAAGGACAAAGCCAAACATTGGTTAAACTCCTTAGACTCTATAACCATTTCAACTTGGGAACATCTTCAAAGAGAATTTCTAAAGAATACCTTTCAATTGGGAAAACAAATCAAATTAGAAAAGCTATCACTAATTTTTCCCAATTGGAGGGTGAACATTTTCATGAGACATGAGAAAGGTTAAGGGACCTCATTCGTAAATGTCCACACCATACTGTCTCTAAATGACAACTTTGTCAGTGTTTTTATGATGGTCTATCAGAGAAATACCGACAAATAGTTGATGCATCATGTGGTGGGACATTCATGCTAAAGAGTGAGGATGAAGCCTGGCAGCTCTTTGAAATACTCAGTGAAAATTCTCTACATCATATGTCTGCCACCTCTAGAGAACAACCCATGCTTCAACAAAAAAGAAGTAAAATTTATTAGATTGAAAATGTCATGGATATCCACAGTAAGGTAGATGAACTGTCCCAAAAGTTAGACCGTCTTCTAAATACTGGACAATCTCCGATTCCACCTAACCCAATCCAAGAAGTTTATGCATTGTGTGCAAGTCCAAACCATTTTGTTAGTGAATACCCAGCCACACCTCAATTTTTTGAGTTTGTGCACGAGCAGGTTCAGCAAGCTCAAGTCCAATAAGCTCGCAGATCAGGAAACGATCGATATTCGAACACTTATAACCCCGACTGGAGATACCATCCAAATTTTTCCTGGAGACCACAACCAGTGGTTGGCCCTGCCACACCTCGACCTCAATATTAGGACCCAACATATAGGCATGGACCATACCATCAATTTCAAAATGCTCCTCAACCGTTTACTACTGGTCATAGCTCAGCTTTTGAGAAAAAAGTTCTGAAAGCACTAGAACGATTAGAAGTCAACACTCCGATCCTTAGCTTCCACACACAATCCATTGCTAAGCTAGAGACCGAAATAGATCAACTAGCAACTATATTCAATAGGAGGGAAGGAGGAAAATTACTTAGCCAACTCGAGAGCAACCCAAGAGGGCAATTTGTGATTGAGAGCTCTAATACCCCAGAAGCTTTTTCTGAACACGCCAAATCAATCATGACTCTGAGAAGTGGGAAGGTCATTGAACACACTAGTAAAACCAATGAGACCGACCCTAAACCTCTAACCAAAGCCAAATCACCCAAGAACAAGGAGGACCTTAAAATAGAGAATGAACCAACTGCACTGGAATCATCTTACTTGCCTAAAGTCCCATTTTCGGATGCCCTGAAAGCCCCTATTCCTGCAGATAAGAAGGGAGGAAGACTCAATGAGATGTTGGAACTGTTTAAGCAAGTCCAAATTAATCTTCTCCTTCTAGATGCAATCAAATAGGTCCCTGCTTATGCCAAATTTTTGAAGGATTTATGCACCCAAAAATATAAATCTAGATCACAAATCCCAAAGAAAGTACGTCTCACTGAACAGGCTAGTTCTATCTTCTAGCATGCCACTCCTCCAAAGCTTAAGGATCCAGGAGCCCCCATCATTTCCTATGTTATAGGAGATTATCACATTGAAAAAGCTCTTCTGGACTTAGGGGCAAGTGTGAATCTTTTACCTAGTTCAGTGTATGAACTTTTTGGATTTGGAGAACTGAAACCCACATCAGTCACACTGCAATTAGCCGACAAATCAATTAAGGAACCACATGGAATGCTTGAGGATGTCTTGGTCAAGGTAGATGAGTTTTACTTTCCAGTTGATTTTTTGATTCTCGACATAGAACTAAGTGGCAACCCAAGACAAATTCCCATTATCTTAGGATGACCCTTCCTAGCTATGGCAAATACATGCATTAATTGTAGGACAGGAGTCATGGACGTATCGTTTGGGAATAAAAAAACTGAGACTGAATGTGTTTGGTGCTTCTCAAGGACCATCAATGGATAGTTGCTTCAAAGTAGATACACTAGAAGACATTATAGAAGATGCAACACCCCCAATTCTAGCACCAGACCCCTTAGATACTTGCTTGGCTCACTTTGGAGTGTATGACTTTAAGGGATATATGAAAGAAGTTAACACCTTGTTGGATACACCACACGATAAAATCACTCCTCCATGGACAATCAAGTATGAGCCATTACCTACATTAGCCAATACACCAATAGTCCCATCTTTAGAATCACCACCTACGTTAGAATTGAAACCCCTTCCTACTACGCTCAGGTATGTATTTCTAGGATCCAATGACACCCTCCCGGCAATCATTGCGTCAGACTTGAACCCTAATCAGGAAGCACAATTGGTTGGTATTCTGAAGGAACACAAAGAGGCTATCGGTTAGTCCATTGCCGATTTAAAAGGAATTAACCCTTCCATTTGCATGCACCATATTCATTTTGAGGCAAATGCCAAACTCCATCGAGATATGCAGAGGAGATTAAACCCAAACATGCGTGAAGTAGTAAAGAAAGAGATGGTAAAGTGGTTAGATGCTGGGATCATCTACCTCATATCTGATAGTAAATGGGTCAGTCTCACTCAAGTAGTACCTAAGAAATCAGGTATTACTGTGGTTGAGAATGAAGAAGATGAACTGCTTCTCACTCGCATATCATCTGGATGGCGAGTATGCATAGATTATAGAAAACTAAATGCCGTTACTAGGAAGGACCATTTTTCATTGCCCTTCATCGACCAAATCTTAGAACGGTTAGCAGGATAAAGTTTCTTCTATTTTCTTAATGGTTATTCAGGGTACAATCAAGTACCTGTATTTTTGGATCACCAAGAAAAGACTACCTTCACCTACCCCTATGGCATCTTCGCTTTTCGATGTATGCCATTCGGACTCTGCAATGCACCTGCTACATTTCAACGGTGCATACTGGCCATTTTTTGGATATGGTGGATAAATATCTTGAAGTTTTTATGGATGATTTTTCTGTGTTTAGAACCACCTTTGAGGATTGTCTCCATAATCTTTCCAAAGTTCTTAAATAGTGTATGGAGACAAATCTCATCCTAAGTTGGGAAAAGAGCCATTTCATGGTGTAGAAGGGAATTGTATTAGGACATATTATTTCTGAAAGAGGGATCGAGGTAGATAAAGCCAAAGTTGAGGTCATTTCAAAACTACCACCCCCTACTTCGGTCCGACAAATACGATCCTTCTTAGATCATGTCGGATTTTATAGATGCTTCATCAAAGACTTTAGCAAGATTTCAAGACCCTTGTGTAATCTGTTGGCCAACGACACACCATTTATCTTTGACGAAGACTGTTTGAAAGCATTCAACACATTATGAACAGCCCTGACAACAGCACCCATAATAAAATCCCCTGACTGGTCCATTCCATTTGAGATTATGTGTGATGCCTCTGACTTTGCAATAGGTGCCGTCTTAGGCCAAAAAATCAATAAGGAGCCACATGTGATCTATTATGCTAGCAAGACTCTTTCTAATGTCCAATTAAACTACACCACAACAGAAAAAGAGCTACTAGCAGTAGTGTTCATCCTTGAAAAATTTTGTTCATATCTGTTAGGGTCTAAGGTTCTAGTTTACTCTGATCATGCGGCTCTGAAATATCTCCTCTCAAAGAAAGATACTAAACCATGTTTGATCAGATGGATCCTTCTTTTACAAGAATTCGATCTGAAAATCCGAGATAAAAAGGGTTCCAAGAATGTGGTAGCTGATCACATCTCCAAGATCTTAGTTGAACACACAATAGGCATAGATGAGGTCAAAGAAAAATTTTCTGACGAACAACTTTTCGCAATCTTCTCTAGCCGTCCTCCATAGTTTGCCCATATTGTCAATTACTTATCAACAAGATAAGTACCTTCTCACTGGACAAAATAAGAAAAAGATCGATTTTTTTCATAAATTAAACATTATTTCTGGGAGAAACATGAACTATTCAAATACTGTCCTGACCAAATTATTCATCGTTGTGTCTCCGAGAGTGAATTCCAAAGCATTCTCACTTTTTGCCATTCTTCGACATGTGGGGGACATTTTAGTGGAAGAAAAACTACAGCAAAAGTACTGCAGAGTGGATTTTATTGGCCAACGCTTTTCAAGGATGCACATGAATTTGGCCGAAGTTGTCTGCAATGTCAGCAAACAAAAAATTTATCCAAGAAGGATATGATGCTGCTAACCTCCATTTTAATAGTAGAAATCTTCGATGTTTGGGGGATTGATTTCATGGGATCTTTTCCAGCCTCGTTTAGATTTGAATATATTTTGGTGGTAGTTGATTACGTGTCAAAATGGGTGGAGGCAATAGCTACACGGACTAATGATAATAAAGTTGTAACTAATTTTATCCAATGAAACATCATTAGTCGATTTGGCTTCCCAAGGGTGATCATTAGTGATGGAGGGACTCATTTTATGAATAAATATTTTGAAGCACTTATGAAAAAATATAATATTACACACAAAGTGGCCACACCATATCACCCCCAAACTAATGGTCAGGTAGAGGTGTCAAATAGGGAGATTAAACATATCTTAGAAAAGATGGTTAGACCCGATAGAAAGGATTGATCTCTTCGCTTAGATGATGCATTATGGGCTTACCGTACAGCTTTTAAAATCCCTATCGGTATGTCACCCTACCGATTAGTTTATGGCAAAGCTTGCCATCTGCCGGTTGAATTAGAACATCGAGCACTCTGGGCCATACGAATGTTTAATTTTAACATGAAGAATGCAGGTTCTAATCAAAGGTTGCAAATCAATGAACTGGAAGAACTTCGCAATGATGCATACAAGAGTTCACGAATTTACAAGGCTTGAATCAAAGTATTTCATGGCAAATATATCTCTAGAAAATCGTTTGAGCTAAATCAAAAGGTATGGCTTTTCAATTTCAGGTTACGCCTTTTTTTCGATAAACTTCGATCCCGATGGGATGGACCTTTCATTATCACACAAATATTCCCACATGGAGTAATTGAAATTCATGATCTCCAGAATGGCAATACATTTAAGATAAACGGCCAACGTCTGAAGCCATATGTAGATGAAATTGCACATAAAGAACGAATCGACACCATCTACCTGTGTGATCCACTTTGTGATGAATAATAAACTTGACGTCTGGCTGAAGATGTAAAACTTAGCACTTGTTGGAAGGCAACCCAATGATTTCATATTCTTTTTTACTTTACTGTAGCTGCAAAAATTTAGAACAAGAGCCTATTAATCAATGAAGCTATCTTCAACTTTTGAAGCAAAATTATCCCAGGTGCACTCTCTCCTTTTATTTTCTTTGCTTTCCTACTCTATTGAGGACAATGTAAATTAAGTTGGGGGAGGAGAAAAAAATTAATGAAATCCTCGAGTATGGTCAGAAATAATTAGTTTTGTGTATCCAAATTTTATTTTGATTAAGAGTCAATTAGGCATCCTAATCAATGAATGATTAACGGTCAAGATAATTTTAGAGATACTGAGGAATAAATTATTAAGAAAACCCAATGAATGGTAAGGTTTAGACTAGATCAAATTTTAGGAGTGATTCTACAATCCTCTTCTTACTGATCTCAATAAAAAATCTGCTTCATGAGAGATTGGGTGGAAAGATCGAGGTATGCAAAAATTCTCTTTAAAATTTTTATTTAAAAAAAAATATATTGGTTTCCTACTGAGTAACCGGGCCCCTTCGCCTAAGTAAGCATTGTGGTTCACATAAAAAGGTGGACAATGTTAAAAAAAAAAAATAGTGGATAATAAGGGGACTAAATTGCAAGAAGATAATAAACCTTTCTCACATTAAGTTAGAGGATTTAAAGAGTAAAGTGGGGAGTTGGTGAAAGAAAAGCTCTTGAAATTTTTTTAGTTAATACTCAGCCACTAATTGGATCAAATTTATAATCTAATGAAGTATCTCTTTAATGGTCTGACCAAGTATCATCTACCTTTTGGGATGTCTAACCTAATTTTTTATTCAAGACCGAGTCGGTACACAATGCTGATATATCTATTTTACTCGAGGACGAGCAAAATTCAAGTTGGGGGGTGTGATAAACACTTAATTTAAGTCATTTAAAGCAAAAAATTATATTTAATTTATTTTATTTATTAAAAATTTGATGCTTCTTTTTATGTTTTACAGGAAAGGTGATCGTCGATACAAAGAGTCCGATTCGCAGATCAAAAAGACTCAAGTTTGAAAAAAATTAGACTTAAAACAAAATTTAAATAAAAGAAGGATGCATATGGTATTATAAAAAATGAAGATACTATGCAAGAAACTCAAAAAAGATAAAGGCATCATTTTAAAGAAACAAAAGTTTCTTTTTATAATTTTTTAATAAAAAAGGAGCGTAAAGGAGTGTGGCTGGCACATTTTTGGTGGGCTTCATGCGATTTGAATTTTGGTGCGGGCCCGAGGCTTGAGCGTGGGAGTTGGCGAGTGGCTTGGTTCAAACATGGTGGGTCCGATCCAAGATGCAGGTGCACGGGGTTTCAAGTGAAATAGAGATGCCGGCTTTTGTTGGTGCAATCACGCGGCATCGGGCATGGCGGGCGCGTGGCATGGCGGGTTCGTAGGGACAGACGGATGCTCATAATAGCAGATAGATCTGAAAATTAAAGGAAAAAAGATAATACTTGAAAATACTTCAAGAGAAAGAATTTGTATTTTCTTTATCTGCTTGTGATCTTTCTATCTCATCCATCCATCTTTTAGTCCTTAGTATTTTCTTTAGTCCCACATCTGAAAATCATGTAAAACTCCTCCCTCCTAACACCTATAGAAAGGCTCTTGTACTTTCATTTGAGGGGGAGCCCAAAAATTCTTCTAGAGCCTTGCATAGAGAAAGAGAAAGGGACTACTCCATGAGTAGCTAGGCTAGCAGTCTCGAGAGTGGAGAAGAAATTTTGTAATGACACAGAGTGGGTTTATTATTCTAAACTTTCTTGTATTTCTTTATATGCAATAAAGATTATGCTTTTTATTTAAATCATCATGAGTTCTTTATTTGCTCTCTTTCATATGCCTTTATTTATATTTTCCTGTTAGATTAATATTAGGAACACTTTTACTTTTCGGAGACGTGCCGTGATCTACGGGTACAGGGTGTGTCGAGAAAAGATAGATATTTTTTCTAAGATTAATCACATCTATTTAATTAAAAAAAGAGATACCACTCTACTAGTGCAAAATTAATTCAAAACTCTCGAGCTTTTTATTTTCTAATTACATCAATTTTAAGATAATTTATTCCCTAAATCAAAAACAATGCTTCTTTCTTTTATTTTGCAATCTCACTTAGCCCAAGATCCTTGAGAATACGATCTCGACTCATCCTACCAACGTAGTGAGTAGAGTTACTTTTGGTACTATCAATAACTACGCATCAGGCTTCTAGCCTGGGAAGGGATGACCTCGAAACCTCCAATAAGCTCGAGGCCTATCCATTCCCCCTTCTCTCTGACCTTCTGAAGGAACAACTCTTATTCAACGTCGGCCTAAGTCCTCTTAACCCTGCAGGTACTATCATTATTATTATATATATATATATATATTTGCTGCTTCTCCTTTCTCTTATTCTATTTCTGAGCTGTGTCAATCTTCTTTTATTGCAGACATGGACACAAGCATGGCTTAGAGGTTAGCCCAGGGTCTCAAGACCCATAAGAGAAAAGGCACCGCGACTTCAGGGTCGGCGAAGAGAGCTAGGACAGAAGAGACGAGCTCGGCCGCGCCTGCTCAGGTGGCCGTTGCCATCGACGCCCCCTCTGACGTCAAGCCCAAAGTCCCCCGAGCCTCTTCATGGAGCCCCCCGGCCAAGGTTTTCGCTCCAGAGGCTCATCCCGAGGGGGCACCGGGGGTCGAAAGGAGGAGGAGGAAGAAGACCCTGGCCCGCAAGAGCTGCAGCTGCAAGGCTGCCACCGAGGGGGCTGACGGCTCCGAGGAAGATCTGAGAAAAAATCTCTTCAACAATAGGGATTTAATAAAGAGATTGGTCGAAGGGTGCATTCTGCCTGAGGTCGTCCACAGGATCATCTATGCTGATCCTGAGCAGCGGGTCTGGGACTCTCTGGGATCCTTTCTTGAGATAGGTCAATTCATTTTTTTCTTCTTCTTGCTTTTTTACTTAGTTTACTCCTTAGCTTTTATATTGACTCCCTGGCCGCTCTTTCAGATTGGACACCAGCTCATCGCCAACATCGAGGCGATGAAGAACGCCAAGAGGGAGGCAGCCCAGGCGGAGGAAGGTCGCCTAGCTGAAGTTGCCGCCTCAAGAAGAAGATCGTCGAGGTCGCAAGTCTCCAGGAGGCGCTGTAGAAGGAGGGACAAACCTCGTCCGATCTGAGGGCCGTCTTGGAGGAGGAAAGAAAGAAGGCAGAGGCCGAGGTCTCCGAATTGAAGGCGCAGGTCTCCGAGCTGAAGGCACAGATCCCATCCTTAGTCTTGGAGGCAGGGGTCCGAGCAGTGGAGGAGTTCAAGACCTCCTCCGAGATGGAGGATCTACAGGTCCAGTTCAGCCAGGATGCCTTCATCAAGGTTTTCGAGCTCTGCCAAGAGAAGGTGGCCAGAAAGTTTTCCAAACTGGACCTCGGCTTTCTAGATGAGGCATCCAACGATGAAGCCAGACCTTCTGAAGCTACTGTCGGTCCTCCTCTAGTCGGGACCTCCTCGATTGTCGCAGCTACCACGACCGACCTTTCGGGGGCACCGAGCCCCTCCACTTCTGTCCCAGAGGTCCGAAACCTCTAATTTTGTATTTTTTTCTTTGTGACGATTTTTCTTCATTCTCTTGTACTTAAAAATTATTTAATCAATGAAATCAGATTCTTCTTTACAGAGAGCTCCTTTTTCTTCTTCTCTTTTATTTTCTTGCACTGATTTATGCTGTGACACTCTTGTTTCCCAACAACAGTGCCCTGCCGAAGCTCTTCTCCTACTGCAGGGGATTCCTTTGAAGTCCATGATCTGGAATCTCAAAAGGAAAGTTCATCACTTGATGAAGAAATCAAAGAAGCTGGATGACGAACTTCATCGACTGAGAAAGAGCCATTCGGAAGTCACTGTGGAGGCTACTCGCTTTTGGGACCTTCACAAAAAGGGTCTCATGGACTACACCCGGAGGAAGGTTGACTTCGCGATGGAGCTTGAGAAACTTCGGAAACATGCTAGCGACCGATCATGGGCCCAGGCTTCCAAGATCAGTTCTCTTGAAGTTGAGCTGGTGGCTGCACGGGAGAAGATCGGCCAATTGGAAGGGGGCTCATCCTGGCTCGCAACTCAGGCCGACCACGATCGAGACTGGTCGAAAAAATTCTCTGACCTTCAAAAGCAGCTGCAGGATGTCAAGGCGAACTACAACGCCTACCGAGTCGGTTGGTGCAGGCAAATAGATGACTGCCGAAGGAAACTCAAGACGGCAACCAACGAAGTTGCCCGCCTTCAGAGGTAGTTGTCTGAGAGAGTCCAAGCAATCTCTGAGGGGGACCATGGAAGAACTGTCTGTGGCCCCTGGGCAGGAGAAGGCTGAACTGCAGCGGCTGAAGATTCAGCTGGCCCACAAGCAGCAGGCAGTCAAGGATGCCGAGGTGGAGGCCGAGGTTCTGAAGAAGAGGCTTCAGGAGTCAGAGGGTGAAAGCCGACGGTTCCACCATATGTATTGGGAGATGCTGCTAAGAAAGATGAAACTGGAAGAAGAAGTCAAAAACTTAAAGCAATCCCTAATAATGACTAAAATCGAGAGCTCGAAGTCGGAAGAAGCCGAGCTTCCTTAGAGCTTCTTTTACCTTTCATTCTTCCATGTATTCTTTTTCTTTTCTTGTTGTTTTTCTTTTTCGGCCTTCAAGGCTTTGTAATGTACACTTCACCAATGAAATGAAAAGAAAATTTTTCATTACCTTGTCCATTCTTGCATTAAGTCATCATTTATCGAACTTCTTTTGTTTTTTATTTTGTTCGATGTCAACGTTGTTTGAAGGTTCCTGATCGTCGCCGTGTTGATTTGCCCTTAGGGATTGAAAATTTTTGATGAGAGTTTTCTTCCTCATTGAGATGAGGTCCCTTGAGTCTTGGCCTTCTAAGGCTTTGCAATGCACACTTTACTAATGAAATGAAAAGAAATTTTTCTCATTACCTTGTCTATTCTTGCTTTGAGTTATTGTTTATCGAACTTCTTTTATCTTTTGTCTTGTTCGATGTCGATGTTGTTTGAAGATTTCTGATCGTCATCGTGTTGATTTGCCCTTTTTGTTCATGATTGTAGGTCTTTTCGAGGCCATTTGAGTTTGACGCTTCCTCTCGATGCTCGAGCTTGGGGGCCTGAACTTCTTGTTACCTTGAGAAAGTTGATTTTTCCTCGGTCTGTGTTGAGTTCCCTCTTAGAGACTGAGGGTTTTTGATAAGAGTCTCCTTCCTCGTTGAGACGAGGTCCCTTGTGTCTTTGATGTAGTTTATTTTTTTCTTATCACTGGTATAGTTCATCGCTTTTTCTTTTTATCTCCTCCTCTTTTTTTTATATTTGGGCAAGGATTTTCCCTCTGCTCTTAACGGGGTCGTGGAAGTGTAGAGGAGCCATTGAGGAGGCTTTCCTCCTCGTCTGATCTTGATCGATCGAGTCTTCATTTATGTCAGGATAAGGTTCTCCTCCTGTTTCTGACACAGTCAATTTCAGCTCATGTTAGGACGAGGTTCTCTTCTTGTTCCTAACAGGGCTGTGGGGGTGCATAAGGGCCTCTCCCCTCATCTGGTCTCTAGATAATCGAACCTTCAACTTTGCTCATGTTAGGACGAGGTTCTCCTCCTGTTCCTAACATGACTGTGGAGGTACATAAAGGCCGTTGTAAGGGCCTCTCCCTCCATCTGATCTTTAAATAATCGGGCCTTTGACTTTGCTCATGTTAGGATGAGATTCTCCTCCTGTTCCTAGCATGGCTGTGGGGGCACATAAGGGCCGTTGTAAGGGCCTCTCCCCCTATCCGATCTTTAAATAATCGGACCTTTGACTTTGCTCATATTAGGATGAGGTTCTCTTCCTATTCCTAACATGGCTGTGGAGGCACATAAGGGCTGTTGTAAGAGCCTCTCCCTCTATCCGATCTTTAAATAATCGAGCCTTCGACTTTGCTCATGTTAGGACGAGGTTCTTCTTCTATTCCTAATATGGCTGTGGGGGCACATAAGGGCCGTTATAAGGGCCTCTTCCCCCATCCAATTTTTAAATAATCGGGCCTTTAACTTTGCTCATGTTAGGATGAGGTTCTTCTCCTGTTCCTAACATGGCTGTGGGGGCACATAAGGGCCATTGTAAGGGTCTCTCCTCCCATCCGGTCTTTAAGTAACCGGGCCTTCAATTTTGCTCATGTTAGGATGAGGTTCTCCTCCTGTTCCTAACATGGCTGTGGGGGCACATAAGGGCCGTTGTAAGGACCTCTCCCCCCATCCGATCTTTAAGTAATCGGGCCTTCGACTTTGCTCATGTTAGGATGAGGTCCTCCTCCTGTTCCTAACACGCTTAGTTTCGATTGTCGGAAGGAGCTACTCCCTGTCGTTATGAGCTCATGCCAAAAGAAAAGATATGCAAATATGAAAGAAACTTTTATTTAAGATAAAGTTATTGGTAATACATTCGTAGATTTTTCGAATCCCATAGTCGCGAAAGGTCTGCTCTCCATCGGGATCCTCCAGAGATGGAGTTGATAATCCCAATTGGAGGTCGATCTTTAGGCTGCTCCTCCCTCCTTGGCGGCTCCGGCTGCGGCAGGGCCTTTGACCGATCTTTCCTACCTTCAGGTCGACGTCGAATGAATCTGTCAAGCCAACCTCGTCTGATGAGCTCCTCGATCTCATCTTGGAGCTGAATGCACTCCTCTGTGTCGTGGCCGTGATCATGATGATAGAGGCAGAACTTGTTAGGGTTGCACTTCCTGGGGTGTGTGTGCATCTTTTCCGGCCTCGACAGCTGCTCCCTGACCTCCATCAGCACTTGGGTTTTCGATGCGTTGAGAGGGGCATAGCTATGGAATCTTCCTGGGGAGAGCCCCGCCGAACTCTACGATCTGGGCTTCTCTGCCTACGAGCTCGGGGAGGAGTCTGGACATGCTTGTGTCTGGAGGGAGCTCGAGAATGTGGTCGAGCTTTACCCGACCCTTTTTCAACTGTGGGCTTGCTGGAGTCTCCCGCCTGCCGCTCTTCGCGGCCTCCTCGTTCTTCATCCTGAAGGCTTCTTCTGCTCGGGCATATCCTTTGGCCTGAGCCAGCAAATCAGCAAAATTCTTGGGATACTTCTTTTTCAGGAAAAATAAAAGATCGTTCTTTTGGAGACCGCCCTTCAGGGCAGCCATCGCGATTGATTGGTCCAAGTTCCGGACCTCCAACGCGATGACGGTAAAATGGTTGACGTAAGCTCGGATGGATTCTCCCTCCTTTTGCTTGATGTTGATGAGGGACTCCGAACCTCTCCGGGGACGTCGGCTGCTGACGAAATGAGCAACAAACTGGTGGCTCATCTGATCAAAGGAGAAGATAGTACCCAGCTTCAGTACCAAGTATCAATTTCTTGCTGCTTCCTTCAAGGTAGACAGAAAAGCTCAGCACAGAATGGCGTCTGGCATGCCATGGAGAAGCATCATTGTCCGAAAGGCCTCCAGGTGGTCAACCGAATCTGAGGTCCCGTCGTAGCTCTCGAATTGGGGGAGCTTGAAGTTCGGCGGGATTGGCTCCTACATGATCATTTGAGAGAAAGGAGGGTCAGTGCAGATGTCCTCACCGTAAGCAGTGGGAGCATGGCGGAGCTCTTCGATCCATCGGTTCATCTTTTGGAATCTTTGATCCAGGAGGTCCTCTCGACCGTGAGTCTCGAGGGTCTTCTAGTGGAATGGAGGTAGGGACTCTCCGGGGGTGGAATCGTGATCGGATGGTGGGCTCTCTGCCTTCTGCTTCCCTTTTTTCGGGGAAGACAGGGCGACTTGCCCAAGTGGCCCACCCAGTCACCAGATTCTGGAACTTCGACGATGCTCTTTCCAGCCGCACTGATGCCTGCGGCTGCTGCTGCATGGCCTGTACTGCTTCGGTGAGGCCCCTGACCTGCTGAACCAGCAAATCAAATTGCTCCATGCTGACTGCCGTTGCCGGAGGAGGAGGAGCTTGGAAAACTGGAGACGAGGTCGGAGCTTGCGGAGCTCGCTGAGATCTGACCACGGAGGCTGTGGATCGCCTGGTGGATGCTTTTCGGGGAGGCATTAGGTGGAGATCTGGCAAGAGAAGGAGAAGAAGATGTCAGAGAAGATGATCGGAGACAGTCCCATTGAGCACTCCTTTAAGAACAAGGATACTGCGAAGACACACCCCCTTCCTCTAGCACCAATTCTGTTGGTGCAGAATTTCATCGATGTCGAAGAAGCTGGAGTTGAGATAACCGCGGCCGCTGTCGGGACCTGCAAAGAAAGTCTAAATCAGAGTTGCGGGTGCTCCGACAAGACCCTCCGACGCTCAAGTTAGTACTCTGCTTCAACAGAAATGGAGCACTCAAATGAGATTTTTGCAGAGTTTCGAGATAGAGTTTAGAGCTTAGAGAAGAACATATCTGGGGGTCCTTTTTTTATAGATGGAGAGCGTAACTGATTGATAGTGACGTCTGTAACCACCTGGTAGTGGGCCGTTCGGAGCCACGCGGAGTTTGTTACGGAGAGTAGTGGCATCAGGGGGGCCGTTCAGGGCCACGTGGAGTTTGTTATGGAGAATGGAGCGGTGTCCGTTGTCGCGACTTGCCAGAGAGTAGTGGGGCCATGTGGAATCAGAGAGTAGTGGGGCCACGTGAAATCTGTTACAGAGAGTGGAGTGGGGTAGTGGCCATTGTTGTGACTTGCCAGAGAGTTCGAGCTTGACGGCTGAAGCTCGGCTGGGACGTCTGATGGAGTGAAATGGCTCTCTATTTCTGCAATCTAAGAGAAGCTCGGATGTCTCTGAGGTTGCCGACGAATCCACTATTGTCGGGTGCCTTAGGCACTGATTGGGCACTGATGTTGCAGGTGAAAATCATCCACTGTAGAAGCTCAGATGGAGACTTTCTATTGCAGAAGTCCGGTAAGAGTCCAGTTGCTAGGAGAGTCCATCTGGAATTTGCCTGATGTAGAAGCTCGTCTGTAGATTGCCCGTCGGAGAGGTCCAATTTCATGAGGAATCCGATAGAGGATCGTCCGACAGTAGAGTTCGGATGGCACTGTGGAGGTTCGTCCACTGGAGGAGTCTTGAGGACACAGGGAAAGGTCGAACGTTGGAGGAGTCTGGGATTTCAATTCTGTCGTAGAAGTTCGGACGGAGTCCGGCTCTTGTAGGAGGCTGAAAGGAGGCCGCTTATTGTAGAAGCTCGATTGAAGATCGGTTGTCGTGGAAGCTCGGATGGAGATTTCTTATTGTAGAAGCTTGGAGTAGTAACTTGGCTGGTGGAGCCTGTCCCGTTGTAGAAGCTCGTCTGGGATCCATCCACTGTAGGAGCTCGGCTGGGATCCGACTATGAAGAAGCTCGGCTGAAGTCCGTCTGTAATAGAAGTTCAGAAGGAATTCGTTTACAGTAGAAGTTCGGATGGAATTCGCTTACAGTAGAGATCCAGAGTAGATCACCTGCAGTAGAAGTTCAGAGTAGACTGCTTGTAGTAGAAGTTTGGCTGAAATTCGGAAGGTTGTCGACCACCGTAGAAACTTGGATGGAGTCTGATTACTGTAGAAGTCCTGCTGCTGAAGAAGCTCAGTCATTGATGAAGTCCGAAGGAAGTTTGGAGTAAAGTCGTCCGTGGCCGGAAGAAGTCTGGAAGGGTTCAGAGAATAGTCGACCACTGTAGAGAATCAGCTGAAAGTAAAATTTAGAGAGCATTTGGAGTAGTCTGGTAGATGAATGGAGAAGCTCATTGTCAGAAACGTCCGGATGGTATTATGGAAGCTCGGATGATTTGGGGAGTTCGGAAAGACGCCACACAAGGTCGGAAGCCGGAAAAGCCCTAGAAGGGTCGACCTTTTACAAACTTTGGCTGGAGGTATTTTATACCCAACAGAGAGAATACCTTTACTTTTAAGATGATCAAGAAATTCACTAAAGTACTCTCCTCTTCGATCAGATCGAAGAACTTTGATACTTTTTTTCAGTTTGTTTCTCGACCATATCTTGATACTCCTTGAACTTATTAAAAGCTTCGAATTTATATTTCATAAAATACACATATCCGAACCTTAATAAATCATCTGTAAAGGTAATAAAATAGGAGTATCTTCTTCTGACCTGAGTTGTTATCGGTCCATATACATCTATATATACTAGAGCTAACAACTCACTTGTCCTCTCTCCATATCCAAAAAATGGAGTCTTGGTCATCTTACCCATGAGACAAGATTTATAAGTTTCCAATGATTCATTATCATTTGGGTCAAAGAATTCTTTTTTATATAACTTGTTTATCCTTGACTCACTAATATGACTAAGGCGACAATACCAGAGATATGTGACATTCATATTTTTTCTCTTTCTTTTCATATTTCTTTCAATATAAAAAATATTTTATTGAGTGCAAGAATTAAAAGATTGTTATCAATATAATCACTGCCATAAAATTCATTAGAAAAAAATAGAGTATCCATTTTTCATTAGCTTTATTTCATAACCTTGTTTTAATAACAAAGGTATAGAAATAATATTTCTAATAACTTTTGGCATGAATAACAGTCTTTTAATTCTAAAGTTTTGCCTGAAGGTAAATCAAGCATACAGGTCCCCACAGTCTCTGCGCTAATGGACTCTCCACTTGCACCATAAAGCTCGAGGTAACCTCTTTTCAGATCTTTGATATTTTGTAGTTACAGTAACGAACTACAAAAGTATGATCTACAGGTGGTATCTAATACCCAAATATCAGAGTCTGAATCACTCAATTGAAAAATAGGTCTGTGTCATATACATACCTTTTGGTGTTACACTTGCACCCTACTTCAATCTTACAAGATTATTCTTGTAATTATACTCTTAATTTTTAAATTTATCATAAATAATATCCATATGGACATCATTACCTTCTCATTATTACTGACCAATCTAGGATCAGAAATATCCAGAATATTAGAGTTTTTTCTGATATAAACCTAATTTATAAGTTCGTCAATCAATCCATATAGTTGTATCAGTCAACATAGTTTTATTTATTATATCATGGGGTGAAAATAAAGAAGCTATAATGTAGACTTAAATCTATATAAAATAATAGTATAAGCAAACCACTCATGTTTGACATGCATAACTAGATGAGAAATTTTAAAACTAGTTATGTCTCCCACTATTTTATCAGATATCATAGCCCTCTCCTATGGTAAATGAGATATATTTTATATTTATCTTAGTAGAATTAAGATCCTAATTCTTCATAATGATCTTGTGTTAACACAATAAATCCTTATGAGTTCATAGGTAGAAAACTCTTTCCAATTACATCTCATGCAATTCTCAATATTTTATCTTGGCCTCTAAATTATTATTAGCCTTGTGTTAATACAACAAGCTATAATATTTTAGTTAAGTAAGACCCTTCATTTCAATACAGTCAAAATTGAATATAATTGCCCTTGTGTTAGCACAACAAAGTAGTATATTCAAAATTACCGTAAGTATCTTTTATGCATCAGGATTATGTTATATCAATCCTTATGACAAGCCTTATGGTAACACAACAAACTAGCCATAGTTCATTATGTAACATTAACCTAGCATGAAGGAAGGCCCTTAGTAGTGTTTAAAACATTAAGCTACCTTCATTCAAGATTCAAACTAATTTAATTAGCCAGAAAAGTGTTAAGATTGGTTGGGGTCCCCCTATTGCTTTTTTTAGACACCAATAAAATTGGCTAGATCAGCAACGAAACCAATTAAATAACCACCGCACTTGAAACACTCCTTAGACACCAATTAATTAATCGATTCAAAAAAATAGGTCAGCTTTGGTTCACAATACTATGACTTAATATGATTTTTATGAGGGCTTTAATAGTCTCAAACACATCCTAATTCAATCTATCACAAGAATGCACTATAATAGTTGTATCTTAATAATCATAACAACTAATTATGGCATCTTATCATATCTCTAAGATATGGAAGCAAAATTATACAATAAGATTATAACTAAACATCTCAAGCATATTATATATATGCATGAAGTTCTAATAACATGCATGAATATAAAATACTCTTTTCATGGTTCTTCTTCTTGGAACATCATAATGGCACCCCTACACGCCATAAGAGTACCCTATTGAATAGGAAAAGAGGGTCTTTGAATCCTACTTGCTCTTATGACTGGACGACCTGGTGATGAACTCCAATTAGAGTACTAAGCTACTAAAAAAATTCTATACATACATCATGCATTTTATATTTAAAACATATCTCTAAGACATGATAGGGTTTGGATGTTCAATCGGGTTCAACTCTTGACTTGACTTGAACCAAATCAAAAACTCATGCTTGATCACAATTAAGATAATAATTTAATATTTGATCACATAAATCAAGATAGGCTCTGATACCACTATTGGATTCTGGTGGCACAATGGAAGGGTTAGGTGTCTAAAATTTTCATTCAAAACATCCAATGCACCGGAAGCCCTAATGCCCAGAAACTCTTGACTATAATAATCAAAGCATAATAAATATAAATTAGGATAAGAAGAATACCTATAGCGCTAATCTCAATTTTCATAAGACGTCCAAGTGTCCACCCTCCAATAGTGATCCACACAAAAATTGAACAAAAGACAACGCTTCTTCTTCACCTTGCTTCAAGAGTTCTAGTCCCTAGAACTCGACTAGCCTCATACCGGTCAAGTTTCTTCAAGAACCTGACCTCACTCTCTTAGAACTTTCTCTAGACTTCTGATTCTTTTTCTTTTAGATCCTTACAATCCTTGTTAGGACCAGATAAGGCTTTGTCTTAAATCCCAAAGTCTTGTCCTAAAACTAAGATAGGTTGTAAGAAAGAAAGGAGAGCAACAGGAGAGAAATTGGAAACCCCTCTTCGATTCCTCAGATATCCAGCACCCCAACATATTTATAGCCACCAGAGAGATACCAAAAGAGAGAGACATGCCTTATCCAAAAGGCATATCTGAGCTGATTATCAGAGATAAGAGTTTCTTCAAGCAGAAGGACTCTTATCCATGATACGTCGATCAGCACCCTGGTCTGCACACGTGCAACCAAAGAAGATATATTTTCACATCCCTTCTCAAATTAAAAAAAATCCTAAAAAATCCACATGGATTGGAGATTCAATTTAAATTCTAAAAAATTAAAAATAGTGATAAAATTCTCATGGAAGGATTCTATCCTTGGACCTCTTCATGCGAGTACTGATCACCACATGTGCAGGCATTAGGACCAACATATGGCATCTGTTTGGCATCTAGATAAGTCTAGAAAAATTCCATAAAAATTATCAAAAATATATTATCTAATGTAAAATGTTATCACCAAAACTTGTTCCAATCTGAAAGCATTTGATAGGGATAAGGACTCTCCAAATCATGGAGAGATGCCATGCTTTTGCACGTGCGTGCGAGATATCCTTCTTTTTCTAATTTTTTTTCTTCCTCAAAAATTTCAGAAAAAATATATATCATACTTTGAAATGTGTACCAGAGGATGGAGGGTGATGTGAGCTATCACACATAATTTTAGTCTCACAAAAAATAATATTTTTTCTTCTACCCACGTCAATACTTGTACACAGAACCTGTTTTGCACCAAGAGTCTACCACAACTTGGACTCTTCATAATTGGTGTTAACATGGGATGTGGTGTTCCAATTTGGGCTGCTTCTAGGTGACATATCCTGACCCAAATATCTACCAAATTGGGCTAGCTAATTAGCAAGGAATGGGACCAAATTGGTCTCCAAAAGAGCAAGGGTTTTCACACGTGCTAGCATGCTTACCGGAACCCTGATTGAATCCAAAATTTCAATCAACCTTTTTTAAAAGGGTCCTTAGCCAATTTCTATATGTGTGTGACCCATTGGGTTCCACATCTAGCTGGTAGTAGGTTCAGGTATAAGTTGACCAAATTTGATTAGATTTCAATCTAATCGATTTAGGTCCAATCGAGCTAACCCGAGCTCAACAATTAGAATCCTTTCTAATTGGCAATCGAATTAAACTCTTTAATTCAATCAAAAATCTACAAGTCAAGATTAATATCTAGCAATGTATCATGACTACCCAGAAGATATAAAATTTTATAAAAATATCAAATATACCCTTCAGTGGTAAATTACCGTGCAATTGAATCTTTCAATCATCCTTGCACCCTGAATATATTCATGAATATGAAATTATGTCAAACTCAAATACATATTCATATCGATTCTCAATTAACTAATAATGACTCCAATGAAGAAGCATTAGAAACTTTTTCTAATCTCTTTCCTGCTTTTGGCCAAAAGACTTTTCTCGAGTTATCTAGGATTGAGAATACACAGGATGCGATCTCCTCTTATTAGGAGTGATTGATTCCATGTTGACCTACTCACAACCTCCATATACACTCCACCATATCCAGAACACTCCGTACATGTCTTAATGTCATGTCTGAGTATGAACCAAAATATGAATTTATGTGCACAAGATTCTATAGTGGTCTCAGGTCTAAGGATCACTTGCACAACTCTCACTTAGAGAACCATCTTTGACATGCAAATAAGGCTTTCATAAGATGTTCTCTTTCATCGAGTCAATTCAGTAGACTCATTTCTCAAATAAGCACCCACATCCTTGTATTAGTGTCTCACACAAGTGGCTAGTGAGATCTGCTACCCTCTCCATTGAGCATACATAGGATGTACCAGTCTATCCAAAATATTGATCTCTGACTCAATGCTCCTACAATCAGAAATATTTAAGATTAGAATTTTAAAATTTTAGGTCTCACTAGCATGACCCATTCATGTCTCTTAAAACCATTATCCTAATCTTTGGGGTTCATCATAATCTTAGACATATTAAGATGTAGCTAATATGATGAATCAATACTTCAAATAATAAATATCATTTTATGAGTTAAAAAATTTTAAAAAAAATTCCATCGTAATACACTTACGATTGGCTTATAGGGCACTCTTCTTTCAACCTCTACCAAGGGTCTTGTGGTTGAGTCAATCGTAGTGGGAGCCCAAGCTACCAAACTGATGATCAATGTTGATGTCGAGACATGGTTCAATGAGTCTTGAGTTCTTGTACTTTTACTTTTGACTTTGCCTGTCACACTTGATTTTGGCAATTTTTGTAACTAAACTTTATTGATGTAATGAGATGATCTTACTTTTCGAAGTCCGATGTCTTGTTGCTCTATTATCTTGAAAAAAAATTTTAAGTCATGAGCTTTGATAGACCTCCTATCTTCTAGATGATTCATGGCTCATCTTTTAATTTTGGTGGTCTAAAGATGTCGTCGGAATGGAGTCAAAGTAGTTTCCCAAAGTTTTCTTAGGTTTGAGATTTTCCTAAGTAATTGAGTTTGCATAGGTTCCCAATGTAGACCTCCGATGCAGATTTGCGAATGGTGCTAAAGAGAGTTTGCAAAGCTGAAGGCTCTGGTCGCATCTTCAAATCTGTTCGGAGGACTTCATTCGTAGAGATCCAAGCTTGGGCTAGGATACTTTCTCGTTGTTGATGCCACATTGACTAAAGGATCGTAGGTTTCAATTGAAACTGAGATATCTTCGAGAGATCGATCTTCTAATCAGGTTGCCGTGCTTCCTTTTGCATTAATCTGCATGTTTCCTCGAGACTTGGGCCGTCTTTAAGGAAGGTGGGATGTTTTCAAGGGATTGACCTTTGGAATTGCCTCTAGTTCTATTCGAGCTCGTCATGTGGCATGTCATAGTAGATTTCAATGTGACCTTTGGGAACTGCTCCTTTGGACTTTGAGCAGATAAGAGAGCAATAAAGGGCCACATCATCAGTGCCTCAGGATTGGTCAAGTGGCACAACCTGATTACTTGATGGATGGACAGGCCTCATCCAAGATTTGTATAAATTGATTAGTTTCATGGTGGAATGTTGCTGTACTTGTTAGAGAATATTCTTCTTCCCATTGTCTTATAGCCATGGAATAGTCACCATGATCCATGAGGTAGGCTGTTAAGGAAAAGATGCCTCTTTGCACAGTAAGCCCTCATCTAAAAGGGCCAAGGGTGTCTGACTGGGGTCACCCACACCTGGGGTTTCCATTGGTGCCCCACCTCCCTCTCCAAATCCACAGGGACTAGCTAGATCCACCCTTCCACCCGTAGGCAGGGTGGAGCACATCGGGACCGTGGTGGAGGCTTTTACCGAGGCCAAGCTCCACTATGTTAAGAAGTATAGAGCCTCCACGGACTCCAAGGAGGAGCTCATCAGAGCATCGGTAGTTGGTTTCATCCAAGACTTTGAGGACTGCAAGGCCCACCTGAAGCAGATGATCTCGAAGCTTGATCTCAGGTGCCTTTTCCTTAGCAATAGCAATGAAGAGGTTGGTGAGTTCTTCTCCAATGAAGACTCTTCATCTTTTTATGCTTATCTTTGTGTGTCTTTTCTGGACATCTTTTGTAAATAAAAGCTCTAATAATAAGAAAAAGTTTGTTTTTGTCATGTATACCTCTTGAATGCTTTCAATTTTCATAAGCTGTTGACACTAGTTGTCTCACTGAAGTCTTTTCTGACCTTAGGTATCAGATCCTTCCCAAGTCATTCACTTCAAATTAAATCTGAACTCTTTTAGCTATCATCGAAAAGCCACTGATGTGATTTAATTCCCCTCAGTTGGAGTTAGTAGTCAAAGTCGTATGCTGCTAATGAGGATTCCCAAGGTCTTGTCTGAACTGGCTATTTGGACTGCATGTTTACCAAGTTATTTTATCAGTTGACTCGACCCCAAATGTCATTGGAATAATTCCAAGACTTTAGCTTGTCGAGGTCCTAACTTGGGTCTATATATCTGCTCATCATTTGGGGTATGGTCGCCTTTTTCGTAGGTTGTCCCTTTCGGGTGTGAGCTATTTTTGAGATCATATTCTTTATCGATATTGATTTCTGAAGTTTATTTTGACTTAGTCAGGTAGAATCTGCTAGGTTGATTACCTTAGCTATGTCTTCGGATCAATTTTGAGGATCTTATTTGTGGAGGTCCTAACTTAGTCAGGATATCTCCTTATCATCATCAGATGATTTTTGACTGATATTTGAAGGTCTCAGCTTGAGTCAAGATATCTACGAGATGTTTGCTTGCGGAGGTCCTAACTTGGGTTAGGATATCTTTAGTCATTGGTACTTTGCCGACTATCATTTAGAGGTCTTAGCCTAAGTCGAAAAATCTTTGAGGGTTCGGTTTATTGATCCAGTTGTCGGGGTTCAGTTTGGTATCTAAATATTCCATAGTCTTTGTTGTCATCACTGATTTGCTAGTCCACATGTCTGAGGTCTCGAGTAGATCTGAGATAGCTCAAGTGACCGTACATTGAAATATCACATCCCTTAGGATTCTAAGGATGCAAAATATTTAATGTTGGTACTTCCCAGTAATGATAGTTTGTTGGGATGAGTGGTTGGAAGTTTGACTGTCAGAAGGCATAGTCCTTGAGACCACTCCCATAGTGACACTTGTCACATGATCAATGGGGGATAGTTGAAGATACCCAGGTCTAGCTCATCTATAAATAGAGCCTCTCTACCATTTGAGATTGGTGTCCATCCAACATTTTAAACAATGTGGAGGTGCCATCATGTCTATTGTCAAGAGATCGTCGGCACCTTCCTTTGAGTGGGGGAACCTTGACCATTGCTCGATCAATCATCGTGTGCCTTAAAGGAGCATATTGGCATGAAGTCTGATTTGATATGAGAGGTGTTGGAAATATCTGTTGCTTCGATAAGAGAGTCAGACAGATGGTCGTTGGAGGTTACTTCATTGTTACACTCCAGTAAAAGATCTTAGACATTTCTAAGGGGGCGCTCCTCCCTCCTCAATGAGATAGCCTTTTGGCCATTCTCAGTAGACTATCCTGGAGGTGGACAGCTTTTCGAGAGGATATCTGCTATACCCTCATCGATATACTTTCCCAAAGATAGGTGTTCTCTGCTGGTGGAGATCCTCTCACATAAACTTCTTTGAGGACTTCAAGGCATAGCTCAAATTTGTTACAGAGATTGGTGACTGAGGACATTGGTGGAGCTCAAATTTTGCAACTTTTTCTTCTTTTTGTTGTCGTCGCCTTTGTACAAGCAAACATGTCTTTGTAAATAAAATGCTCTTTTCTTTCTAAGCCTTATATGATTGCTAACGTTCTTTGTAACTCAATTCTGATGGGGGAGTTTGCAGAAGATTGTTTCAAAGTATTTTTTGAGACCAATTCGAGATAGCTTATTCGTGGGCTTCGCTCGATCTGTCAGAGCATCAAATGGTCAGACGGGGTCCTAGATGCCAGATCGGTTGACACATTTCTGTACAGAACTAAGGACAAATTTATAATTTTAACTATAAATGAATTAAAGGGTTATTCTTCTATCACATTGTGTACATTGTGTCTGTGATACATCCTTTGAGTTAGTAGGAATGTAAATTTATATTTTCAAGAGTTAAAAATTTAAGGCATGAATTTACATAACTAACTCATAAACTGCTCCTGATCATAGGATCATCACGAGGATGGTGATCGATTCAAAAAGTTGGTGTACGATCACTTTCTTAGGGTAGATGAGTCTTGAGTCTATGGTATGGAGACATCGGAGTGAGAGTACAGGTATTCGTTGAGAATGAGAGTACTGAGCGTGACCACCTCGAGCAGTCATAAGGAAGTCTATCTTCTCATCGATGACAAGCTCGATGCTACAGTTGTGTGTCTAGTTCTTTGACCTGAGGTGCATCGACAGTTCACCTTGAGTATGTTATAGTTTGACTACACCATAACTTGGTCTTCTAGCTATTTGAAACCCTGAGGTGTATGTTGGTTGTAGCATATCCATTGTAGGAACCAGATCGCACCAAGATGGGATCTATCAACCTCAGTAGATAAAAGGAGTAGTCCTATGATGATCGAAAGATCGAGTCCTTAAGCCTATGGCCATGACAGAGTGAAATAATGGAAAAAAAAATTTCATTGGATTTCACATCAGACTCGGATCGATCGATTGATTCATATGACTAATGTTGGGTTTGACGAGTTCACCTTAACCCTAATTCAGTCGGGACTCATGATAGAGGAACTCAATCACACAGGTAGCTGCACCAAGAGGTTCATCTTCAGTTCTGATGGGTTGCCACCATATACTACTCGGTATCACTGATGGATTTTGGGAGCAATTAGAATAATTTTGATGATCGATCATTCTAATTGTCTGAATCAGAAGAGTTCTGGTCCATCAAAAGGAGTTTCGATGATGTCGATGATGAGATCATGACATATCTCATTACCATACAGAATTGAACCTAACTGGATCACACAAACAAGGGTTAGGGGCTGGATGTCATCAATTGGGCTACCCCAATTGATTTGGATAAGATCCAGTTAGGTTTAAGGAAATCGTGCTAGCACTCGATTGAGCCTAACTTTCTCCTTGTGTAATCTTTTCTGTCTCTACTGAGCCAAATATGATCTGGCTCATCCAGAGAACCTTGAAAAGGTTTCTCTCAATCTAATTAAAGCTTGTCCAGCTCAGAAAAGGCTTGTCTTAATTCATGAGATGAATTTAAGACAACACCTACTAATTTCTAGCACCTGCCAATTTCATTTTAGGATATCTGTCAAAAGTTGACATATGGGTCTTAAACTGAAGATGATTCATTGAAAGATTTTTGTGGAGTGTCCAAAAGTCTAAACCACTTCAAATTAGGTGCCATAATCAGATTATGGCATGAGCTCAATTAGATTTAAGTGGGTGCCCCAAATGGATAAGAACCAAAGAGTCCTGATAAACTTGGACTCTTTGGCGCCACCTTATTTGTGCTTATCCAATGTTGGCACCAACATAGGAGAGAGCATAGAGATTCTTATCTGATATGATCATATAACATCACTCCACCAATCAAAATTTTTTCAAGATTTATTGGAATTTTTTGATTGGTCGAATAATGTGGCACTGCGCAGCATACAGGATCTATATAAACCCTGCTGTACCTCAGGTTTCGAGATAGAACTTATTTTATGAAAAAAACCCATTAGCTGCCACCCCCTCCCCTCTTCTCTATATCCTCCCTGATCTCCCTTCTCCCCTCTTCACATCCAAGAAGTTGGACATTCATCTGGCAAAGGTACAAGGCGTGGTGATGCCTGGAACAGAAGGCTGCAAGACATCTTCGACAGGCTGCTGCTCCAACTTTAGAAGGAGTTCTGAAATACTTACAAATCAGATATTGATCTTATTTTTGGAGCATAGAATTGTAAGGAGAAGACATTCTAGATCCTACCAAAGTAAATACTGGTAGAGACCAGGCGCTTGCGTGGCTATATCACAACCTCAGATAGTGCTGCGATCATCTGCAGGGTAATTAGATTACCCTCGAGGTATGTCTATATTTCTCATACTTTTAGATTTAATTTTAGATTTTAAATATCAAATAATAAAATTAAATCTAATAAATATTAGATCTAAAATAGCATAGGATAAAAATTTTTAATTTATTCCACCCCAGATTTGATGAAATCTGGAAGATCCTACACAGGAAAAAGGCGATTTTCCCTTCAAGTGGTATCAAAGCCAGGTTGTTGGCTCTATTTCAGATCTATTTTAGATCTGATTTTAATTTTAATTTATCTGATATTAAATAATTTTAGATCTTACATCATATATGATAGGATCTGAAATCAAAATATTTAAAATTAAATCTAAGAAGATCTAACATGCATGAGATGCATAACTAGACTAGGATTAATTGAATCCATGAATAGTCTTAAGTTTCATATTTTAATGAGATTAAAATATGAATTAAAAATTATTTATTCTTTATTTTTTTTGATGTTATAATTATTATAATCATATCAGAAAATAAAAAATAAAATTTTAATTATTTCATAAAATTGATCTGTTACATGCCTAGACTAGTTGTAGAATTATTCTAGTAACTTGTCTAGAATAGTTTTTATTTTGAATAGTTTAATTTAAATTTTATTTTTTAGATATTACATGTGAGTATCAGATCTGAAAGCATGTTAATTAGATTAATTTTTGATACATGAGATATATGCAAAGCATGTATTAGTTAGATCTTAAATTGTATATGTGATATGTTAATTTAGATCTAACTAGTTTTGTAGTTAAATTTATATTTCTGATTAAGGTATTCCTCATGGCCATCCGGTCATAAGAATAAAGTAGAGTTTTAAGACTTTCTCTTCCCATTCAATGTGGTGTTCATATGACGTGTAAGGGTGCCGCACGTTCATCCTTAATCAAAAATCAAAACTTACTTTTCTGTAAAACCCTAGATCCTGAAATCCTAGGATTTATTTTACATGCTTTGTTTATGAACCCAAACTTAATTAATGTATTGAGCTCATGAAATTAAGTTAGGTCTAAAATTGAGAATTTTAGATCTAAGACATTTTTATAAGATTGGGTTCGAGCTTGGGTAGCTCAATTAGGTCTAGCGGTTGATCAAACCGAATCAACAGTTAGTTAGATGGGATAATGAAAGCTAATAATTAACCAACCTAATAGGATTAAGTCTGGATCAAGATCGAATCACATTTAGATGTGACTCGATCAAATTAAGACCTAATTTGGCTCAGTGGTTAGAGCCTGGATTGTAGACTAACTCAATTAGTTCTGATTCGATAATTTGGTGTCTAAGGTAAGTTGGGCAGATACGACCGACTGATTTTTAATTGGGAGCTACTCGACTCGAATGTGTTCTTCTCGAGTTAATGGTATATCCCTCCCACCGGTCTCACTTACCTGGCCATATGTGTCGATCCAGTTCTGATTTGAGATGGCTAACAATTCGAGCTGACCCATGCCACTAGGTTAGTCATAATTGTTATGACTATGTCAAGTCAAGTTTAAAGAGACCTAAATCAAATCTCCCTAAGAAAATATTAAGTCTAGGTCTTCCACCATTATGGATGTGCGGGCCCTTCCCAGGGTTGATTGTTCTCGGCTGGTTACAGTGGCTCAGTTACATCGGGAAGATGCAACCATGTTCATTAGGCATTGGATGCTAAGGATTAAAGGATGGGTTGGGCTCAATATTTCGGATACGATGAGGGACCCTATCAGGAATCTAGTTTGTGCAAATGGTGGGTTTGGCTTAACTAAGGATTGGAGCAATATCCCGGATATGGTGAGCTTCATGAATTAGAGACCATATTTTGGGTGCACCATTGTTGGGTATAAAATATCCACAGCCGAAACCCTCGGCGGAATCGGCATCGGAACAGCTCCGCCCGGACTCCTACGGGAGCCAGGCTCTGCCGCCGACATCAGAACAGCTCCGCCCGGACTCCTACGGGAGCCGGGCTCCTCCGCAACATCAGAACAGCTCCGCCCGGACTCCTACGGGAGTCGGGCTCCGTCGCCGACATCAGAACAGCTCCGCCCGGACTCCTACAGGAGTCGGGCTCCGCCGCCGACATCAGAACAGCTCCGCCCGGACTCCTATGGGAGCCGGGCCCCTCTGCAAAATCAGAACAGCTCCGCCCGGACTCCTACGGGAGCCGGGCTCCACCGCCGACATCAGAATAGCTCCGCCCGGACTCCTACGGGAGCCGGGCTCCACCGCCGACATCAGAACAACTCCGCTCGGACTCCTACGGGAGCCAGGCTCCTCCGCCACATCAGAATAGCTCTGCCCGGACTCCTACGGGAGCCGGGCTCCGCAGCCGACATCAGAACAGCTCCGCCCAGACTCCTACGGGAGCCGAGCTCCTCCGCAACATCAGAACAGCTCCGCCCGGACTCCTACGGGAGTCGGGCTCCTCCGCAACATCAGAACAGCTCCGCCCAGACTCCTACGGGAGCCGGGCTCCACCGCCGACATCAGAACAGCTCCGCCCAGACTCCTACGGGAGCCGGGCTCCTCCGCAACATCAGAACAGCTCCGCCCGGACTCCTACGGGAGCTGGGCTCCTCCGCAACATCAGAACAGCTCCGCCCGGACTCCTACAGGAGCCGGACTCCACCGCCGACATCAAAACAGCTCTGCCTGGACTCCTATGGGAGCCGGGCTCCTCCGCAACATCAGAATAGCTCCGCCCGGACTCCTACGGGAGTCGAGCTCCACCGCTGACATCAGAACAGCTCCGCCCGGACCCCTATGGAGCCAGGCCCCGCTCTCCGTATGAACTGCTGGTAAGCTCCGTCCGGGCTCCTACGGGAGCCGGACTTCACCTCTAACTTTGACTGCTGGTAAGCTCCATCCGGACTCCTACGGGAGCCAGACTTCACCTCTAACTTTGATTGCAGAGGATTCCGCCCGGACTCCCACGGGAGCCGGGTTCCGCCCGTAATTTCAGCTCCGAGAGGGCTCCGCCCGGACCCCTATGGAAGCCGGGCTCCGCCTCCGACATCAGCTACAGAGCAGCTCCGCCCGGACTCCTACAAGAGCCAGGCTCCGCTTCCGACATCCCCTGCAGCACGGCTCTGCCCGGACTCCCAAGGAAGTTAGGCTCCGCCCACGGCCGCAGCTGCCAGGAGGACCTCTCCCGGACCTCTACAGAGACCGGGCTCCGACCGTCGCCGAGCTTCAATCAACAGATCCGCGCCCCCTGGCAAGCCACCCAAATGGTCACGACCCTGCTCCACTTCCTGTGACGGATTCCGCACAGCTCCATCATTCCCTGACAAGCCGCAGTAACCGTCGCCGCCCTGCTCCACTTCCTGCAGTGGATTCCGCACAGCTCCACCACCCCCTGGCAGGCCACGATAACGGCCACGAACCTGCTCCACCTCCTGCGATGGATACCGGGTGATTCTCCCATCCGCTGGCAAGTCACGACAACGGGCGCTGCTCCACTCCCTGCAACTGATTCCACGTGGTGAGCTGCGGTGATGGCCACGATCCCACTCCACAACCTCTCGCAATAAATTCTCCTGACCACGGGCGGCCCACTACCAGACGGTTACAGGTGTTGCCATCAATCCGTTGCCCCCTCCGCCTATAAAAGGGGGGACTCAGATACGTTATTCTCTAAGCTCATTTCTTATCTCAAAACTCTGCTAAATTCTCCGTTCGAGCACTCCATTCTTGTTGAGGCAGAGAACTGACTTGAGTGTCGGAGGGTCTTGCCGGAGCAACCCCACCTCCGGTTTAGACTTCCCTTGCAGGTCCCGGCGGCGACCGCGGCTTCTCCGACTCCAGCTTCTCCGGCGCAGGCAGATTTTTGCACCAACAGGATTGGCGCTAGAGGAAGGGGTGTGTCTTCGCAGCACCCTTGTTCTTGAAGGAGTGTTCAACGGAGCCGTCTCCGACCGTCTCTCCGTCACCCGCTCCTAATCTTCCCCCGCGAGATCAGCACTCGATTCCTCCATGCAAGGCGTCCACCCGGCGGTCCACGGCCTCCGCGGCCAGGTCTCAGGCTCCGACCTCCCCTCCAGTTTCTCAGCCTCCTCCTCCTCCCCCTCCGGCGGCGGCGGTCGGCGCGGAGCAATTTGACTTGCTGGCGCAGCAGGTCAAGGGCCTCGTTGAAGCCGTACAAGCGATGCAGCAGCAGCAACCGTAGGCGTCGGCGCATTTGGAGGGGGCATCTCCGGAATGCCAGAACCCGACGGTGGGGCGGGCCACCTGGGCCAGCCACCCTGTCCTTCCCGGGAAGGCAAATCTGAGGGTAGAGAGCCCTCAGTCGGATCACGACTCCACCCCTGGAAGATCCCTACCCCCGTTCTGCCAAAGGACCCTCGAGACTCGAAGTCGAGAGGATTTTCTAGACCGGAGGCTCCAGGAGATGAACCGGTGGATTGAAGAACTCCGCCACGTGCCTCCCGCTTATGGTGAGGATATTTGCACTGACCCTCCCTTCTCCCAAATGATTATGCAGGAACCGATCCCGCCGAACTTCAAGCTTCCCCAGTTCGAAAGCTACGACGGGACGTCGGACCCGGTTGATCATCTGGAGGCCTTCCGAATGATGCTGCTGCTTCACGGCGCTCCTGACGCCATCTTGTGCCGGGCTTTCCCGTCTACTTTGAAGGGAGCAGCAAGGAACTGGTACTCGGCTCTGAAGCCGGGTACCATATTTTCCTTCGATCAAATGAGCCACCAATTTGTGGCCCATTTTATCAGCAGCCGACGTCCCTGGAAGGATTCGGAGTCCCTCATCAACATCAAGCAGAGGGAGGGGGAGTCCATACGGGCCTACGTCAACCGCTTCAACATCACGACGTTGGAGGTCCAGAACTTGGACCAGTCAGTTGCCATGGCCGCCCTGAAAGGTGGCCTTCAGAAGAATGATCTTTTGTACTCCCTGGAGAAGAAGTACCCCAGAGATTTTGCTGATCTACTGGCTCGCGCTGAAGGATACGCCCGAGCGGAAGAAGCCTTCAAAATGAAGGACGAAGAGACAGCAAGGGAGCATCAGGCGGGAGATTCTAGTAAGCCCGCAGTTGAGAAGAGGCCAAAGGAAGCCCGACCTCACTCCCGATCCCCTCCTGGACATAAGCGCGCCCATACTCCACCCCGGGCATGCAGGCAGAGGAGTCCGGATAGCAGGTTTCGGTGGGGTTCCCCACCAGGGAAGTTTCGCAACTATGCCCCCCTCAACGCCTCGAAGGCCCAGGTGCTGATGGAGGTCAGGGAGCAGCTCCCTAGGCCAGAGAGGATGCGCACACATCCCGGGAAGTGCAACCCCAACAAGTTCTGCCTCTACCACCGTGACCACGGCCACGACACGGAGGAATGCATCCAGCTCCAGGACGAGATCGAGGAGCTCATCCGGCGAGGTCGGCTCGACAGATTCGTCCGTCGCAGGCCTGAGGGTAGAGGAGACCGGCCAAGAGCCCTCCCACCGCCTGAACCGCAGAAAAGGGAGGAGCAGCCCGGGGACTGACCTCCCATCGGGACCATCGACTCCATCACCGGAGGGCCTCAAGGAGGAGCGAAAAAACTGTAAATATACCACTTACTATTTCACCTTGAATCTACTTTTCTTTTTAGCTAACATGCTCCTCCCACCTAGCGTGGATGTATTATGACTGGATATGATCCCTCCAAAAATACAGCCATGTCAGGAACAGGAGGAGAACCTCGTCCTGACATGAGCAAGGTCAAAGGCCCGGTTCTTTTAGACCGGATGGGGGGAGAGGCCTCACAACGCCCTAATGTGCCCCCACAGCCTTGTTAGGGACAGGAGGAAAATCTTGCCCTAACTTGAGCAAAGTCAAAGGCCCGGTTCTTTTAGACCGGATGGGGGGAGAGGCCTTACAATGCCCTAATGTGCCCCCACAGCCCTGTTAGGGACAGGAGGAAAACCTCGCCCTAACTTGAGCAAAGTCAAAGGCCCGGTTCTTTTAGATCGGATGGGGGGAGAGGCCTTGCAACGCCCTAGTGTGCCCCCACAGCCATGTCAGGAATAGGAGGAGAACCTCGTCCTGACATGAGCAAAGTTGAAGGCCCGGTTCTTTTAGACTGGAGGGGGGAGAGGCCTTACAGCGCCCTAACGCGCCCCCACAAGCCAGGCTGGTAACGAGAGGAGAACCTCGCACCGGCTCGAGCAAAATGGAAGGTCCAGACTCCTACGGGAGTCGGATTTTGTCGTCAAGGAAGACTTCACCCAGACTCCTACGGGAGCCGGGTTCCGCCGCCCAGGAAGACTTCACCCGGACTCCTACGGGAGCCGGGTCCCGCCGCCAAGGAAGACTTCACCCGGACTCCTACGGGAGCCGGGTTCTGCCGCCAAGGAAGACTTCACCCGGACTCCTACGGGAACCGGGTTCCGCTGCCAAGGAGGACTTCACCCGGACCCCTACGGGAGCAGGGTTCCGCCGCCCAGGAAGACTTCACCCGGACTCCTACGGGAGCCGGGTTCCGCCGCCAAGGAAGACTTCACTCGGACTCCTACGGGAGCCAGGTTCCGCCGCCAAGGAAGACTTCACCCGGACTCCTACGGGAGCCGGGTTCCGCCGCCAAGGAAGACTTCACCCGGACTCCTACAGGAACCGGGTTCCGCCGCCAAGGAGGACTTCACCCGGACTCCTACGGGAGCCGGGTTCCGCCGCCAAGGAAGACTTCACCCGGACTCCTACGGGAACCGGGTTCCGCCGCCAAGGAAAACTTCGCCCGGACTCCTACGGAAGCCGGGCTCCATCCGCTACTTCGGCAGCAAGAGTTAATAATGATGGTGAGACTCGGCCGCATGACAAGGTCGGATGAAAGGAAAGAGCCCCCCCCCACGGCGGCATCTACGTCAAACAAGCCAAACGACAAGAAAGGGTCAACGGACGACAATATCAGTGCTACGCATGGACAAGGTAACACAAAGCGCTTTTTTTTTCCATTTCTGATATACGTACTATAGGGCCAGGATGGCCAGGGAAAGAAGGACAAAACGACAAAAAGAAAGTAACTACATAAAGACAAAGGAGCTTTAAGGAAGCCCTGCTCCCTCCGACCTAGGGTTGTCGCCTCCATCCCTCAACCAGGACTGCCTCAGGTTCTCCATTGCTTCTTCTAGTTCTTCCTTCTTCTGCAGCGTATCCTGGAGCGCCTGACGAAGTTGCCGGCTCTCAGCCTCCGCTTCTCGACGTCGCTTCCGCAAAACTTCGGACTCCGCCTCTGCGTCTACGACGGCCTTCCGCTCAAGCACCAGTTGGATTTTCACTTGTTGCAGCTCGGCTGTCTTCTCCCCAAGGGAGACGAAAATCCCTTCGACGGTGCCTCTCAGGGCTTGGAGCTCTTCGGTATCTTGGGCGGAAGTAAGCTGCGCCCTAGTAACCAGCTGCCTCTGAAGACGAACGACCTCGTCCGCCGCCTTCCGAAATCTCCCTTTGCACTCTTCCACTTGCCGGTGCCAGCTGGCCCGCTGCACATCATGGCTCATCTCAGCATCTTGAAGCTACTTCTGGAGGTCGGAGACCTTCTGCGACCACTTCTGTTCATCATCAACCTGTACCAGGAGTCGGGATGAGTTCCCTTCCAGCTGGCCGATCTTCCTCTTCGCAGCGGATAGCTCCACCTTAAGGGCGCTGATCCTGGCTTCTTGAGCCCAAGTTCGGTCGCTGGCACTTTTCTTACATTCCTCGAGCTCCTTTGTGAAGTTTGCCTTCCTCTGGCTGTAATCTATGATGGCCTTCACTTGGAGACTCCTAAAGTGGGTGGCCTCAGCAGCGGCTTCGGAATGACATTCTCTCGACTTGTGGAGCTCGCCCTCCGACTTCTTCAACTTCTTCGTCAGGTGGAGGACCTCCTTTTTCAGCCGCTGGATAGTTGACTTCAGCGGGACCCCCAGGGGCAAGGGAAGTGCTTCAGCAGGGCACTGCCATCGGAAGGTGCAAGCGTCAAAGACCGACTCATTACAAGAAGAAAGGCAGAAAGGAGGAGGAGGGGGAAGGAGAGACCATCCACAACAAGAAATTCGACTTTATTGATTAATTTTGAAGACAAACAGAAAGGAAATATGGCGACAAAATAAGGGCACAAGATCGGAGGTCTCAGACCTCAGGGGCAGGAGGTGGAGGACTCGGCGCGGGGGGTGCGACTGCGGTGGCGGCGGAAGAAGGGCCGGCCTCGTCTTCAGATTCTTCAAGAAAGCCGAGATCGAGGTCCGGGTATCTGCTGGCCACCTTCTCTTGGCAGAGCTCGAACCCCTTGGTGAACGCCTCCTGGCCGAACTGAACGTTCAGTTCCCTCATCTCCACAGAAGCCTTGAACTCCTCCACCACGAGGGCCCTGGCCTCCGAGACCAGAACCGGAGTCTGCTCGACCAAATGGGCGACCTCGGCCTCCGCCTTCCTCGCCGACTCCTCCAAGATTCGTCTCTCCTCCTCCCAGGCTTGTCTCTCCTCTTCCCGGGCCTGCCTCTCTCTCTCCAGGGCCTCTTGGAGGGTGGCTACCTCGGCCGTCTTCACTTGGAGGCGAGCAACCTCGGCCTGGCAGCGTTCCTCCACCTGAAGGAGGTCCCTTCTCATGCGGCTCGTCGCCTCGACATAGGCGAAGAGCTGGTGCCCAATCTGCAAAGACGGATAGAGAATTACAACAAAGGCCGAGTGACCATGCAAATAAACATCCGCTTACCTCAAGGAAGGACCCCAAAGAATCCCAAGCCCGCTGCTCGGGATCGACGCGGTCGATCCTCTCCACGACGTTGGACAGAATGCAGCCATCAAGCAGCCGCCTGATCAGGTCCTTATCGTTGAAGGGGTTCTCTGATCCCCCCTCAGAGCAGACGGACTCGTCTGCAGCAGCTCGGTGGCTGCTCGCCCTGCGAGCCACTGATTTCCTCCTCCTCCCCGCAGTGGGCGCCTCCGTGGGACGAACCCCCGGAATGGGGGCCCCAGTCGGCGGGCTCCTTGAGGAAGCCCGGGGGGCCGCTGGCTCGGCATCCGAAGGAATGTCGATGGCCGGGGTCGCCTGGACGGGCGCAGCCAAGCTCGTCTCCTCCGCCCTGGCCCTCTTCGCCGATCCGGAGGCCGTCGCGCCCTTCCTCTTCTGAGCTCTCATGCCCTTGGCGAGCATCCGTGTGGCTTCGGCGTCCATTGCTAAAAAAAAAAAAAAAAGAAGAAGCGACACCGATCAGTCCAAAAAAAAAAAAAAAAAAAAAAAAAAGAAAGGAAGAGAAAAGAAGAGAGAAAGAAAGGGAAAGAAAAGAGCGGGAAGAAAAAAGTAAAGAGAAGAAGAAGGAGGCAAGAAAAGAAAAGATAAGTACTTGCTGGATCCTGAGGGCTCAGGCCGATGTTGAAAAGAAGCTGCTCCTTCAGAAGATTAGTAAGGGAAGGAGCGGGATAACTTAGAAGCTTCTGGGCGGCCTGAAGGTCGTCCTCTCCCAGGCTGGGAGCCCGGCGGACGGAATCCCTCAGAGACCCCCAAGGGGGCAGGCCCAGTTTCAGGGTGGGCAGTAGACAAAGAGAAATTTCTCCTTCCAATTGTGAATTGAAGAAGGGGCGCCCTTCAGCAACCCCTTCTTACCAAACTGGGGGGAGAAGTACCACCAGTCCTTCGCCGAAGGATAGCGTTTGAAGGTGTAAAAATGCCTGAACAAGGAGAGAGATGGCTGGACCTCGGCTATGTGGCAGAGAGAGAGAAACCCTATTAAAAACCTAAAGGAATTCGGGGACACAGAGGCGAGAGAAATGTTTAAGAAGCGAAAGAAGGCGGCAACGAAGACAGGAAGTGGAAGCCGGAGTCCGGCACGGAATGCCTCCTGATACAAACAGAAGCGACCAGGAGGAGGAGCGCTGGCCCGGTCAGAGGGGCCAGGTAGCTCCAGGTCGTACTCCGGAGGAACCCCATACCGAACCCTTATCAGAAGGAGTTCATCCGGAGTCGACGAACATGGAATGGCGCCCGGTGCAAAAATCGGGCGAGGCCCTGCCCCGGACGCGGGTTCGTCCGCAGAGACAGGGACCTGGGGGTTCGAAGCAGAAGAACTCTCAGAGCTGACGGGAGCAGAAGAGTCAGAAGACATTTTGAGCAGTTTCGGAGGGAGAACCTAAAGGATCCTAAAAAGGCAGACCGAAAGGGGAATGAGACGTCGAAGGCTAACTCGGAAGGAGACACAAAAGTAATGAAGAGAGGAGAAGCCCCTAGGCGATGAGAAGAAGGTTGGCACTAACCTATATTGCTCTGGAGACCTGGGGAACGAGAAACGGGAGGCGCCTACGGCTCGAGAAGACGTTCACTAGAGCAGGCTCTCGAAGAGAAGACAGACACCAGCGAAAACTCAGGAATGGAGTAGGACGCCTGAAGGGGGGAGGACGGGTTTAAATAGACCCTGGGATCCGACGCCATAATGATCGCGAATCCCCATGGCCAGTCCACATCCGACGCGTGTCCCACTCCCCCTGGCAGACGGCTAAAAGCGGCTGACGGTTGGCAGGACCATAATTGTACCGTACCTAGGCCAGTGTACCTACGGGATTTTTGAAGCATTCCCTCGTACCGCTCCAATTCAAAAAGACTCCGGCACGCGCTCATTTAATTCCAAAATATTTGGAGGCGGCAGTGCGCAGGATTCGAAGGGACGGTTCCGGCTGTACCCATCTTTCTCTCTGTGTACTTCCTTCACTTGAAATTCAAACTCGAAAGTAGGGGGACTGGTGTTGGGTATAAAATACCCACAGCCAAAACCCTCGGCGGAATCAGCATCGGAACAGCTCCGCCCGGACTCCTACGGGAGCCGGCCTCCACCGCCGACATCAGAACAGCTCCGCCCGGACTCCTACGGGAGCCGGGCTCCTCCGCAATTTCAGAACAGCTCCGCCCGGACTCCTACGGGAGCCAGGCTCCTTCGCAACATCAGAACAGCTCCGCCCGGACTCCTACGGGAGCCGGTCTCCACCGCCGACATCAGAACAGCTCCGCCCGGACTCCTACGGGAGCCGGGCTCCGCCGCCGACATCAGAACAGCTCCGCCCGAACTCCTACGGGAGCCGGGCTCCTCCGCAACATCAGAACAGCTCCGCCCGGACTCCTACGGGAGCTGGGCTCCATCGCCGACATCAGAACAGCTCCGCCCGGACTCCTACGGGAGTCGGGTTCCACCGCCGACATCAGAACAGCTCCGCCCGGACTCCTACGGGAGCCGGGCTCCTCCGCAACATCAGAACAGCTCCGCCCAGACTCCTACGGGAGCCGGGCTCCGCCGTCGACATCAGAACAGCTCCGCCCGGACTCCTACGGGAGCCGGGCTCCTCCGCAACATCAGAACAGCTCCGCCCGGACTCCTACGGGAGTCGGGCTCCGTCGCCGACATCAGAACAGCTCCGCCCAGACTCCTACGAGAGCCGGGCTCCTCCGCAACATCAGAATAGCTCCGCCCGGACTCCTACGGGAGCCGGGCTCCTCCGCAACATCAGAACAGCTCCGCCCGGATTCCTACGCGAGCCGGGCTCCACCGCCGACATCAGAACAGCTCCGCCCGGACTCCTACAGGAGCCGGGCTCCTCCGCAACATCAGAACAGCTCCGCCCGAACTCCTACGGGAGCCGGACTCCACCGCCGACATCAGAACAGCTCCGCCCGGACCCCTACGGAGCCAGGCCCCGCTCTCCGTATGAACTAATGGTAAGCTCCGTCTGGGCTCCTACGGGAGCCAGACTTCACCTCTAACTTTGACTGCTGGTAAGCTCCGTCCGGACTCCTACGGGAGCCGGACTTCAGCTCTAACTTTGATTGCAGAGGATTCCGCCCGGACTCCCACGGGAGCCGGGTTTTGCCCGCAATTTTAGCTCCGAGAGGGCTCCGCCCGGACCCCTATGGGAGCCGGGCTCCGCCTCCGACATCAGCTACAGAGCAGCTCCGCTCGGACTCCTACAGGAGCCGGGCTCCGCTTCCGACATCCCCTGCAGCACGGCTCCGCCCGGACTCCCAGGGAAGTCACGCTCCGCCCACGGCCCCAGCCGCCAGGAGGACCTCTCCCGAACCTCTACAGAGGTCGGGCTCCGACCGTCGCCGAGCTTCAATCAACAGATCCGCGCCCCCTGGCAAGCCACCCAAACGATCACGACCCTGCTCCACTTCCTGTGACGGATTCCACACAGCTCCATCATTCCCTGACAAGCCGCAGTAACCGTCGCCGCCCTGCTCCACTTCCTGCGGTGGATTCTGCACAGCTCCACCACCCCCTGGCAGGCCACGATAACGGCCACGAACCTGCTCCACCTCCTGCGACGGATACCGAGCGATTCTCCCATCCGCTGGCAAGTCACGACAACGGGCGCTGCTCCACTCCCTGCAACTGATTCCACGTGGTGAGCTGCGGTGATGGCCACGATCCCACTCCATAACCTCTCGCAATAAGTTCCCCTGACCACGGGCGGCCCACTACCAGACGGTTACAGGTGTCGCCATCAATCCGTTGCCCCCTCCGCCTATAAAAGGGGGGACTCAGATACGTTATTCTCTAAGCTCATTTCTTATCTCAAAACTCTGCTAAATTCTCCGTTCGAGCACTCCATTCTTGTTGAGGCAGAGAACTGACTTGAGCGTTGGAGGGTCTTGCCGGAGCAACCCCACCTCCGGTTTAGACTTCCCTTGCAGGTCCCGATGGTGACTGCGGCTTCTCCGACTCCAACTTCTCCGGCGCAGGCAGATATTTGCACCAACAACCATGATTAGAGAATCATTGGACAAGAGTTGTCCACTCATCGGTTGACCCATCACCAATAACTGTTAGGTGAGGTGATGAGCCAGTCGGTGAGACTGCACCATCCACTAGAAATCACTAATCATGGAGATTTTTACATTTCTACCAAGGGAGTGTAGGAATCTGAGAAAATAGTGGGAGCCTAATTTGTTTAAAAATAAAAATCTTAAACAAATTGATTGAGTCTGATTACAAAATTTAACTAGAAATTTTTGACTCTCTACAGGAAACATATCTGCCTCAAACCCCCTGACCAAAATTCTAGACGCTCATAGACTGACTGGACCAAATTTAAAGGATTGGTTGAGAAACTACAGAATTATTCTGGATTCTAAAAAATTGACTCATGTCTTGGACCAGGACCCACCTGCCATGCCACCACGTCCGACTGCTGAACAGAGAGCGTCTCTAGAAAAGTGGACGGATGATGATAACAAAGCCAGGTACTACATGTTGGGTGCAATATCTGATGATTTGCAGTGCCAACATAAAAATATTTTGACTACCCTCCAAATGTTGGCTCACCTACAAGAGTTGTTTGGTGAACAGAGTCGCGCAGTCAAGTATCAAGTCTGTCAAAGACTTTTTAACGTCAAGATGCGTGATGGACAGTCAGTCCAAAGTCATTGTTTGACAATAATCAAGGATCTTGAAGAGCTTGAGAAGCTTGGTATCATCTTAGACAAGGATTTTTAGATTGATGTGATCCTTCAGTCCTTGTCCGATGCATATGGTCAGTTCATCATGAACTTCCATATGCATAAGATGCAATGTACCTTGGCCGAGTTAATGAATATGCTGGTTACGGCTAAGCTTTCAATGAAAGGTTCAAAAGGCTCAGTTCTTACTGTGGAGCGGACTTCTTCCAAGAGAAAGTCTTTTGAAAAGAAAAAGAAGTCCGTGAAGAAGCAGAAGGTGGATGGAAAGAACAAGAAGACAGGACCGAAGAAGAAGGCTTCTGAAAAGGAAAAGTATTTCCATTATCAGTCAGAAGGCCATTGGAAGCGGAACTGTCCTCAGTACCTGACCACCCTGAAGAATAAGAAGGATGATCCTTTTGGAGGTATGCTCATTATCAAATCTAATCTTATGGTTTCTTTTGCATCCAGTTGGGTGCTTGACTCTAGTTCTAGTGCTCATTTGTGCACTTCTATGCAGGGTCTTGAGGAGAGTAGGAGGTTGAGAGATGGGGAGATGATTCTACGTGTCAGAAATGGAGCAAAAGTTACTGCTGTGGCCGTAAAAACCTACCCTCTGCGATTATCGTTAGGATTAAATTTAGTTTTAAGAGACTGTTATTATGTGCCTGCAGCAAGCAGAAATTTGATTTCTGTTTCATGTTTAGCACAAGAAGGCTATATGATTAGCTTTCATAAGGACCATTGTAACATATTTTATGAAAATAATAAAGTTGTAAATGGTTTTTATTGGAGCACGATCCCGGCTCCTCCCACAGACCTTGGGTGTAGCAGAACTAGCAACGAATAGATCTGGAGTCTTCTGGACACGATCCAAGGCCCTTGACGAAATCAGCCTGGTTGCTGTCTTCTTCGTCAGCCTTTCATTCCAGATGAAGAACGCCTCTGAAACTACCTCTAAAATATCAAAAGATCTGGTACCTAACCAGATCAGACCTGGACTGAGGTCTTCCAATTTATAGATCTTGAATCGGGGTATTCTAGATGGAGAAGAAGATAGATGGAGACAGACCTCGCAGATCTGTCTTGCTGCAGCCTTTCTTGTGGATCGGCTGATGGAGATCTCACCCACACCTCAAACGACCTCAGATCAACTCTAGATCTAAAAGAAACTTGTACTAACCTCTTCTCAAGAGATTTCAGGTCCTGGACTTGGTGTTTGGATGCCTACAAGAGGGGGAGAGCAGATCTGGTAGGCGACTGCAAGGGGGAAGGGGCTAGCGCCTCCCCTTCTTCTCTTTCCTTTTATGGACTGGCGGCAAGAAACCCTAGGGTTTCTTGCTCCTGGGGCATGGAGAATTGCTGGAGAGAGAGGGAGAAGAGAGAGAGAGATTTGAGAGAAAGAGTCTTGTATTTTCTTGACTTCATCCAACCTATACACAGTACATGTATATATAAACACCGGGTCAAGTGACCCAAATCCAAAACTCCCTTGACCAACTCTATGGGAGATTAGGTTAACCCAAGCCCATGTACACCCATGACTCGACCTAATCTCACCTATCCTAGGCCCAGACCTGGCCCATAAAGAGTTGGTCCTTTGAGGCCCACTAACCTAGACCTCAAGAACCCGAAAGGCCCACAGCCTTTCAACCTAGGGCCCAACTAGCCCTAGAGCCTCCATGAAGCCCTCATGAATGATGGACCTTGGCCTTTGCCTTGGTCCCCTGGGCCTTGGGCACACCACCTGGATTGTAACAATCTCCACCTTGGTGTCCCAAGGCCTCAACTAGCTCCACTCTGTCCTTGCGACTGTAGACCCATTTGCAGCCAATGGGCCTCTTCCCCTGTGGCAACTGCATCAATCGCCACATCTGGTTCTGGTGGAGAGACTGCATCTCCTCGAACATCGTCTGGACCCACCACTTTCTGTCCTGGCTATCAATAGCCTCCTGATACGTATATGGATCTCCATTCACTGTCACCAGGGCATATGACAGCATCTCCTCGAAGCCATATCGGTCTAGTTGCCTGATGGTCCTCTTGGGCTTGTGTAGGGCAACACCGATATCAGTCCTCGATCCAGCTCGCTCCTGCTGGACCTCTCCACCTTGATCATCCATCCGAATCCTCTCCACCTGTGGAGACACCTTAGGTAGATGCTCCACCTGAATGTCATGTCCTCCCGTAGTACCTGCAAGAGGCAAAATCAAAGAGGTAAGCTATCCAGCAGCGTCCTGCTGGACCTCCTCCTGCTCCTGCTGCTCCTCCATGCCTGCTCACCTCCGTAGGACTGACTCCTCATCAAAAGTCACATCCCGACTAATGATGACCTTCTTTTCCAAGGGATCCCACAGCCTGTATCCCTTGACTCCTCGTGGATAGCCTAGAAACACTGTCTTGAGTGATCTGGCGTCTAGCTTGCTCCGCTCACCAGCTCCAGTGTGCACATAGGTCGTGCACCCAAATACTCGTAAATGGCCCAGTCCAACTGTCCTCCCAGACCACACCTCCTCTGGAAGCCTGCCATCTAACCTGGTGTGAGGTGACCGATTGGCCAAGTAACCCGCTGCGTCAACTGTGTCAACCCAGAACTCCTTTGGAAGCCCTGCCTGTAGCCTCATGCACCGTGTCTTTTTCAAAAGTGTTCTATTCATCCTCTCGGCCACCCCATTCTACTGTAGAGTCCCCTTAATTGAGAAGTGTCTCTTGATCCCACACTTCTCACAGTAATCCTGAAACTCTTTGCTGGTGTACTCCTTGCCATTGTCTGACCTCAGACACTTCACACTCCTTCCCTGCTCCTTCTCCACCTCAGCTCTCCAGATCTTGAACTTGGTGAAGACCTCTGACTTTCCTCTCATGAAGTAAATTCAGAGTTTTCTTGAGAAATCATCAATCAGGGTCATGAAGTATCTGGCCCCATTCCTAGCTAAAACTGGAGATGGTCCCCACACATCCGTGTGTACTAACTCCAGAGGGGCTGCACTGCAGGCTGTACTGATGGTGAACTGAACTCTCCTCTGCTTTCCCATCTGGCAAGGCTCACAGATCTCCCCTGTAGCACCATCCTCCAGATCAGAGATGAGTCCTCTCCTGCTCAACTCCCTCAGCCTCCTGTCGCCCATGTGGCCTAGGCAGTAGTGCCACATCCTGTAAGTCCCCTCCTGGTCCTGTGCTGCAGCTGCTGCATCAGACTCTCCGGTCACCACAGATCCCTCCATGCGATAGAGGTTATTATCCAACCTTCTGCCTCTCATCACCACCATAGCTCCATTGGAGATGTTCAGTACTCTGCTTCTAGCCCTACTGCTGAAGCTGTATCCACTGCACTCCAAGTAGCCAAGTGACACCAGATTCTTTTCCAGCTCCGGGATGTGCTTTACATTTGTCAATGTCCTCACAATCCCATCAAACATCCTCACCCTGACTGTCCCTATCCCAGCCACCTTGCAAGGATGATTATCGCCTAGAGTCACTGATCCCTCATCTGTCTTGGTGTATGTCGCAAACCAAGACCTATGTGGTGTGTAGTGATGTGAGCACGTAGAGTCTAGTGTCCACTCCTCTGTGTAATGCCTTTGACCATCTGATACCACAAGTAGATCATCCTCCACCTGCTGCCCAGCAACTGCACTCACTGATTCTGAGCCACTTCTTTCTCTCTTCTTGCTCTTCCATAGTGGACATTCTCGCTTGAAGTGCCCGAACTCATTGCACTTGAAGCATTTCACCTCTTTCTTTCCCTTCCTGGACTTGGACCACCCCCTGGACTTGCTTCTGCCTCTGCCTCTACCTGTCCTCTCCCTTACTGCCAAACCCTCCTGGGGAGCCCGATCTCAGGTCAATTTTTTCCTCTGCTCATTAGACCTCAGCACCGAGACCATGTCCTCATATTCCAGAGTCTCCTTGCCGTAGAGCAATGTCATCACCAAAGAATCATATGATCCTGGCAGCGAACACAAAAGCAACAGGGACTTATCCTCTTCATCCAGCTTCACCCTGATATTTATCAACTCCGTGCACAACTGGTCGAACCTCTGAATGTGGCCAATCACATCAGATCCCTCCTGCATCCGAAGACTGTACAATCTCTTCTTCAGCATCAGCTTGTTGCACATATTCTTCCCCATATACATGGTGTGCAACTTCGATCAAAGGCCCTTCGGGGTCTTTTCTTCCAGCACCGAATACAATGCCGCATCCGCCAAACATCCTCTGATCACCGAGCATGCTTTCTTCTCCAACGATGCCCATTGTCTATCCGTCATTCCCTCAGACTTCTCATCCAAAGCCTGATCCAGATCTACTTGCACCAGAAGATCCTCCACCCAAATTTTCCACATGAAAAAATTTCTCTTGCCATCAAACTTCTCGAACTCGACCTTCATATTGATGCCCATGACTGGATCCAAGCCAAACAAGTAATATAAAATCAAGAAGTGTAGAATATACCTTGATGGTACCTTGCTGAAAATTTTTAGCACTTGGGATCTTCAACTTCTCGTGCTTGGAACTGCTTCCTCACCATCGTGGCTCTGATACCAACTATTGAAGCATGATCCCGGCTCCTCCAATGGACCTTGGGTGCAGCAGAACCAGCAACGAATAGATCTGGAGTCGTCTGGACACGATCCAAGGCCCTTGACAAAATCAGCCTGGTTGCTATCTTCTTCGTTAGCCTTTCATTCCAGATAAAGAACACCTCTGTAACTACCTCTAAAAAATCCAAGATCTGGTACCCAACCAGACCAGACCAGGATTGAGGTTTTCTAATTTGTAGATCTTAAATCGGGGTATTCTAGATGGAGAAGAAAATAGATGGAGACAGACCTCGTAGATCTGTCCTACTGCAGCCTTTCTTGTAGATCTATTGATGGAGATCTCACCCACACCTCAAATGACCTCAGATCAACTCCAGATCTAAGAGGGACTTGTACCAACCTCTTCTAAAGAAATTTCAGGTCCTGGACCTGGTGTTTGGGTATCTGCAAGAGGGGGAGAGCAGATCTGGTAGGCGGCTGCAAGGGGAAAGGGGCTAGCGCCTCCCTTTCTTCTCTTTCCTTTTATGGACTGGCGGCAAGAAACCCTAGGGTTTCTTGCTCTTGGGGAATGAAGAATTGCTGGAGAGAGAGGGAGAAGAGAGAGAGAGACTTGGGAGAAAGAGTCTTGTATTTTCTTGGCTTCATCCAACCTATACACAGTACATGTATATATAAACACCGGGTCAAGTGACCCAAACCCAAAACTCCCTTGACCAACTCTATGGGAGATTAGGTTAACCCAAGCCCATGTATACCCATGACTCTCGAGAACCCGAAAGGCCCACAGCCTTTCAACCTAGGGCCCAACTAGCCCTAGAGCCTCCTTGAAGCCCTCATGAATGATGGACCTTGGCCTTAGCCTTGGTCCCTTGGGCCTTGGGCACACCACCTGGATCATAACAGTTTTATTATTAAAGATCTCTATCAGTTACATGTTGATGTATCTATTTTTAATATTGAGCAAAATATGAATGCCATAGGAATTAAAAGGCCTAGAGATAGTCTAAATGATAAGTATCTGTGGCACCTAAGGCTAGGTCATATAGCGGAAGACAGGGTTAACAAATTGGAGAAATTTGGGCTACTGAGTCTGTTGACTTCTGAGTCATATCCAGTTTGTGAATCATGCTTTCAAGGCAAAATGATCAAGCTCCCTTTTGTGGGATATGGGGAAAGGGCCACAGACCTACTTGCCTTAGTACATACGGATGTGTGCGGCCCATTTGATGTGCCGGCTAGAGACAACTTTGTTTACTTCATTACCTTTATCGATGATATGTCTAGGTACAAGTATATATTTCTAATAAAACACAAGTCTGAAGCCTTTGAAAGGTTCAAAAAATTCAGACATGAGATAGAAAAACAAACAGAAAAGCCCATTAAGATTCTTTGATCAGATCAAGGAGGTGAATACCTTAGTCAAAAATTTCTAGACTATCTTAAAGACAATGGTATAGTCTCTCAATGGACTCCACCTGGAATGCCTCAACTCAACGGGTTTTCAGAATGGAGAAATCGGATCATATTAGATATGGTTCGTTCCATGATGAGCTTCACAGACCTCCCAAAATTTCTTTGGGGACATTGTCTCATGACAGTAATTTATGTATTGAATAGGATTCTCTCTAAAACCGTTCCTACCACACCGTATGAGATATGACATGATAAGAAGCCAAGTCTGAATCATCTCAGAATTTGGGGTTGTCCGGCTCATGTCAAAAGACAGCAGACGGACAAGTTAGAGTTCAGGTCTTTTAGAGCTTGATTCATAGGATATCCTAAAGAGTCATTAGGATATTATTTTTATATTCTGAAAGACCACAATGTAATTATGAGTCGAAATGCTATTTTTTTTTAAAAAATAGTTTATTCAAGATGGTGGCATTAGAAGAATAAATAAGCTCAAGGAGAATGTCTCCCAAGAGCAACGAGCTAAAGAACCTGGAAAACCTAATCAATCAGAACCAGTCCTAACACAACCTCTTCCACCTCGTAGATCGACTAGGATTTTTCTTCCTCCTGAAAGGTACTTAGGTACCATACAAGAGGATGTAGAGGAAATGTTCCTCAGAGGAAATGGGGTTCATGGTGATGATCCCAAGACCTATGACAAGGCGATATCAGATATCGACTTCGAGAAATGGTTAGAGGCAATGAGATCAGAAATTGACTCGATGCACTCAAACCAAGTCTGGACCTTGGTAGATCCACCTGAAGGTATTATACCTATTGGGTGTAAATGGATCTTCAAGAGAAAGATAGGTGCAGATGGGAATGTGGAGATATTTAAAGCTAGGCTCGTAGCGAAAGGTTATAGTCAGCACGAAGGTATTGACTATCAGGATATCTTCTCACCCGTAGCCATGCTAAAATCTATCCGCACATTGCTTGCTGTTGCAGCCTATTTCGATTATGAAATATAGTAGATGGACGTGAAAACGGCATTCTTAAATGGATATCTTGAGAAAGATATCTATATGGAACAGTCACTTGATTTTACATCCAGTGATGATGATCACAAGGTCTGCAAACTGCAAAGGTCCATTTATAGACTTAAGCAAGCATCTCGGAGTTGGAATACTCATTTCAATGATGTGATCAAAATGTTTGGTTTTATCAAGAATGAGGAGGAACCATGTGTGTTCAAAAAGATCAATGGGAGCACAGTTATCTTCCTCATATTGTACATGGATGACATCCTCCTAATTGGGAATGACATTCCCATATTGACCTCAGTCAAAGTATGGTTGTCTAAGAAGTTCTCTATGAAAAATCTAGGAGAGGCATCCTTTATACTGGGTATTAAGGTCTATAGAGATAGACCATATAGGATGCTGGAACTTTCACAGAAGATGTACATAGAGGAGGTGCTAAAAAGATTTAGCATGGATAACTCCAAAAGAGGTTTATTGCCTTTTAGACATGGCATTCATCTCTCCAAGAAGATGTGCCCTAGCACACTTGAGGAGATTGAACGCATGAGCAAGATCCCTTATGCTTCGGTAATAGGGAGCCTCATGTATGCCATGCTATGTACACGACCTGATATAGCCCATGCTGTGAGTGTCACAAGCAGATATTAGTCGAATCCAGATGAAGAGCACTGGACTTCTGTGAAATATATCCTTAAGTACTTGAGAAGGACTAAGGATATGTTTCTAGTCTTTGGGAATGGAGAACTCCAGATTCAGGGATTTACAGACTCAGACTTTATGTCTGATATAGATGATTGAAAGTCAACATCTGGGAGTCTGTTCATTTGCAATGGTGGTGCAGTTAGCTGAAAGATTTTCAAGCAAATGGTAATTGCAGATTCCACCATAGAGGTAGAGTATATTGCTGCATCAGAAGCTGCAAAGGAGGTATTCTGGTACAAGAAGTTTGCCATAGAGCTTGGAGTGATGTCATCGGATGCCATCCCTCTTTACTGTGATAATAATGGTGCCATAGCCCTAGCTAAGGAGCCAAGGTCTTACCAGAAGTCCAAGCACATTGAGTGGTGATTCCATCTGATCCATGATTACCTCGAAAAAGGTTATGTCGAGGTCAAGAGAGTCGACTCCACAGATAATGTGGCAGACCCACTGACTAAGCCATTAGGCCAACAGAGGATCGAAGCCCACCTTGAGAAGATGGGACTTAGATATGTAGCCAATTGGCATTAGGTCAAGTGGGAGTTTGTTAGATGTGTGCCCTAGATGTCAGATCGGCTGACACATTTCTGTACAGAACTAAGGGTAAATTTATAATTTTAACTATAAATGAATTAAAGGGTTATTCTTCTATCACATTGTGTCTGTGATACATCCTTTGAGTTAGTAGGAATATAAATTCATATTTTTAAGAATTAAAAATTTAAGGCATGAATTTACATAACTAACTCATAAACTGCTCCCGACCATAGGATCATCACAAGGATGGTGATCGATCTGGAAGGTTGGTGTACGATCATTTTTTTAGGGTAGATGAGTCTTGAGTCTACGGTGTGGAGATATCAGAGCAAGAGTACAGGTATTCGTTGAGAATGAGAGTACTGAGCGTGACCACCTCGAGCAGTCATAAGGATGTCTATCTTCTCATCGATGACTAGCTCGATGCTGTAGTTGTATGTCTAGTTCTTTGACCTGAGGTGCATCGACGGTTCACCTTGAGTGTGTTATAGTTTGACTACACCATAACTCGATCTCCTAGCCATTCAGAATCCTAAGGTGTATGTTGGCTGCAGCATATCCATTGTAGGAACCAGATCGCATCAAGATGGGATCTATCAACCTCGATAGATGAAAGGAGTAGTCCTATGATGATCGAAAGATCGAGTTCTTAAGCCCATGGCCATGGCAGAGTAAAATAATGGAAAAGAGTTTTTCATTAGATTTCACATCGGACTCGGATCGATCGATTGATTCATATGACTGATGTTGAGTTTGACGAGTTCACCTTAATCCTAATTTAGTCGGGACTCATGATAGAGGAACTCAATCACACAGATAGCTGCACCAAGAGGTTCATCTTCAGTTCTGATGGGTTGCCACCATATACTGCTAGGTGTCACTGATGGATTTTGAGAGTAATTAGAATGATTTTGATGATCGATCATTCTAATTGTTTGAATCAGAAGAGTTCTGGTCCATCGAAAGGAGTTTCGATGATGTCGATGATGAGATCATGACATGTCTCATTACCATACAGAATTGAACCTAACTGGGTCACACAAATAAGGGTTAGGGTCTGGATGTCATCAATTGGGCTACCCCAATTGATTTGGATAAGATCCAATTAGGTTCAAGGAAATCATGCTAGCACTCGATTGAGCCTAACTTTCTCCTCGTGTAATCTTTTCTATCTCTACTGAGCCAAATATGATCTGGCTCATCCAGAGAACCTTGAAAAGATTTTTCTCAGTCTAATTAAAACTTGTTCAGCTCAAAAAAGGTTTGTCTTAATTCATGAGATGAATTTAAGATAACACCTGCTAATCTCAAGCACTTGCCAATTTCATTTTAGGACATCTGTCAAAAGTTGACATATGAGTCTTAAACTGAGGAGGATTCATTGGAGGAATTTTGTAGAGTGTCCATAAGTCCAAACCACTTCAAATTGGGTGCCATAATCAGATTATGGCGTGAGCTCAATTGGATTTAAGTGGGCGCCCCAAATGGATAAGAATCAAAGAGTCCTGATAAACTTGGACTCTTTGGCGCCACCTTATTTGTGCTTATCCAATGTTGGCACCAACATAGGAGAGAGCATGGGGATTCTTATTTGATGTGATTAGATGACATCACTCCACCAATCAAATTTTTTTCAAAATTTATTAGAATTTTTTGATTGGTCGAATGATGTGGCACTGCACAGCATACAGGATCTATATGAACCCTGCTGCACCTAGGGTTTCGAGATAGAACTTGTTTTATGTAAAAAACCTATTAGCTGCCACCCCCTCCCCTTTTCTCTATATCCTCCCTGCTCCACTTTCTCCCCTCTTCATGTACAAGAAGTTGGATGTTCATCTGGCAAAGGTACAAGGCGTGGTGATGCCTGAAACAAAAGGCTGTAGGACATCTTCAACAGGCTGCTGCTCCAACTTCAGAAGGAGTTTTGAAGTACTTCCAAATCAGATATTGATCTAATTTTTGGAGTATAAAATCATAAGGAGAATATGTTCTAGATCCTACCTAAGTGGATACTGGTAGAGGCCAGGCGCTTGCGTGGCTACATCAGAACTTCAGGCAGTGCTGCGATCATCTACAGGTAAATTAGATTACCCTTGAGGTATGTCTATATTTCTCATACTTTTAGATTTAATTTTAGATTTTAAATATCAGATAATAAAACTAGATCTAATAGATATTAGATCTAAAATATCATAGGAAGAAAATTTTTAATTTATTCTGTCCTAGATTTGATGAAATCTAGAAGATCCTACACAGGAAAAAGGCGATTTTCCCTTCACCTTTGAGTGGGGGAACCTTGACCATTGCTCGATCAATCATCATGTGCCTTAAAGGAGCATATTGGCATGAAGTCTGATTTGATATGAGAGGTGTTGGAAATATCCGTTGCTTCGATAAGAGAGTCAGACAGATGGTCGTTGGAGGTTACTTCATTGTTACACTCCAGTAAAAGATCTTAGACATTTCTAAGGAGGCGCTCCTCCCTCCTCAGTGAGATAGCCTTTCGGCCATTCTCAGCAGACTATCCTGGAGGTGGACAGCTTTTTGAGAGGATATCTGCTATACCCTCATCAATATACTTGCCTAAGGATAGGTGTTCTCTGCTGGTGGAGATCCTCTCACATAAACTTCTTTGAGGACTTCAAGGCACAGCTCGAATTTGTTACAGAGATTGGTGACTGAGGACATTGGTGGAGCTCAAATTTTGTAACTTTTTCTTCTTTTTGTTGTCGTCGCCTTTGTACAAGCAAAGATGTCTTTGTAAATAAAATGCTCTTTTCTTTCTAAGCCTTAGATGATTGCTGATGTTCTTTGTAACTCAATTCTGATGGGGGAGTTTGCAGAAGATTGTTCCAAAGCATTTTCTGAGACCAATTCGAGATAGCTTATTCGTGGGCTTCGCTCAATCTGTCAGAGCATCAAATGGTCAAACGGGGTCTATGGGGGATCATCTCTTTGTTGACACCCTCGGTCTCTACTCGACTTGTCCATGGATGAGGAGTGCCCTATGGTTGAAAGGGGTCCCTAAAGGGCTGCCCCCTTTGTCGACGTCCTTGACCCTCACTTGACTTATTAGAGGATAAAGAGTGCAGCTCGACTAGAAGGGATCCTAGGAGGGCTGTCCCCTTCGCCAACATTATTGGCCCTCACTCGACTTGTCTATAGGGAAGGAGCAGAGCATGGCCAGAAGGGGTCCCTGGAGGGCTATTTCATTCACTAACATCGTTGACCCTTGCTCAACTTGTCCATGGATAAGGAGCGCAGTGTGGCCGAAAGAGATCTCTGAAGGGTTGTCTCCTTCATCGATGTCCTTGACACTCGCTCGATTTATTCGTGGATAAGGAGCATAGCATGGTCAGTGTTGGGAAATATGTCTCAAAAGTCAATCGTCAACCTATTGACGGTTGAGCAACCTTGTATTATAATTAATTTATTAATAAATAAAATATATTTTTGGTATTTTCATTACAAGTTTTCATCTTCTAATGAACTCCGTCGTTGTGATGAAGTTCTTAGGACTATTTAGGTTCGATAAAGAGAGGATTTATCGATTAGTTCTTAAAACTGTTCACGACCAAATGATAAGCTGTTAATAAGGATGACAGTTTTTATCGAGCATAGATCGCTGTAGGCCATATGGATTGGTTGTCCTTTTAATCAAGAAGTGTGAAGACACCGGTATGGCATATAGATGAGATGTAAGGTACATCATCATTGAACGTGACCAACTCCAGAGCATTCTGTTGTCGAGAATGTCTCTGATGGGATATAGGTATAAGTGTCCCTTAGACCTGAGATCGCCTCAGTCACTTACAAGCAACTCACTGTATTTTGATACTGGACTAACTGAATTTCTAATTCAGTGACAGAAGGCTTCTGGGCACAGTCAAGTACTTACGAAGTTAGAGTGTGATCAAGATGGGATTGACCACTCCAAGAGTTGGAGAAGAATGAGTCGCTGTATTTCAATTTAGCAAAATCTTGACCAGGATAATCCATCAGATGGATTTGATATTTTGAAATACAATATGAACAACCTGATCAGAGTTGACAGTGGAACTCTAAGGTGTCCTATGAGCATTTTGATCAAGGAGATGAATTATATGGAAACTATATCCGTATGGGTTCTAAGGATGTTGTTTTACACATTCGACCTATCCGACCGTCGGGTATCATTGCTAGATGGTCACTTTAATTGATACAAAAATTTATTCTTATACTACTGGTTTAGGTTCAGATCTATGAGGTAACACATATTAGAGTTCATGATCTGATCGGATGGTTGATCAATAATTAAGAATCGTTCTAGGGTTAAACGATCAATACGATTGATATTTAACCTAGTGCAAGTGTTGCAGGAGGATAGATTAGCAATTTGATTGCTTATTGTCTTAATTTGATTAAGCCAATGAACTGAGATTAAGTCTAATTGAATATTATTTAATTAGATTTAGTTTGGGCTTGATTGGATCAAGTTCAATTTGTTTATTGGATAAGCCAAGTGAAGGAAAAACTAGTCCTAGTTCAATTAGGACTTGGGTCAACCTAATTTCTAATTCGATTAGAAAATTAAATCAGATTTAAATCTAATTTAATTTGATTAAATTATATTCTTAGTTGGATTAAGATGTATTTTAATTTGATTGATTTGGTTTTGGTTTGATTTGGTTTGAGAAACCAAATTTGAACAAGTCATAGATTGAATCCTAGTAAGACTAGGATTCCACCTTGTGCCACCTTAGCCCCCCATGCCCACTCTCTCTTATTTTGTGTGGTAAAACCTTCTCTCCTAGGTCTTCATGCATGCCCAAAGCTTTTCACTCTTTCTCTCTTACATGGAATGTGGTTGTGGATCAAGTCAAAGTAGGAATTAGTTTGGATTTCAAATTCTATGAGATAGAATTTTAGGAAACCAAAACTCTTTCCTTATGGCACTGATTTTATCCAAATTTTTTTTAAGATTTTTATAAATTTTATGGCACATATTGTGCACCCTTTTTTGATAGTCCATGGTAGAAAAAGAAGGAGGGGGCACCCAAGAGTTGGGCACCCCTTGTCTTGCCCTGTTTGGATTTTTCTTGACTAGGTATTTGACCTAGACAAGGATTCTTCATATCTCATTATTTAAAAAAAAATTTCTTAAACTTTTTATGAATTGTAAAGAATTGAGAGTCCTTTGGGGCATGAAAAAATCAAAGAGAAAGAGTATTGGGGTGTGGAGATATAATAGACACAAAACTAAGTGTTTGGGTTAGAGCAAAGAGAAGAAGAAGAGGGTCTTCTTCTAGGGTTGTTGATTTCACCTCTTTTCTTCCTCCATCTGTGAGTTTTCTAAGAGTGTCTCATATCTAAAACTCCTTCTCCTATTTCTCATCTTTGGAAGAGTTTAAATCAAAAAGAAGAAAGCATCTGATCGACCATCGAAGAAGGATCAGCACAGTACTAGCATACTGTGATGATTTCCTGGACTAAGACTTCTGATCATGATTCGTGGGCTCATGTGGATGACTCCTAGAGGCCAGACATATGTGTGGCTTGCAACATCATCCTCAAGCCCGAATCAGCAAAGTTAGAATGTCTAACTTGAAAGGTAATAGATATGATTTATTATATTTTACATACATTAGATGTAGTATAGAAACATGTTGATATGATCAACATGTAGTTCTTGCTCTTTATATTTTAATTTTTGATTTAATACCATGTAATAATTATGTAATAAAATTTTAGATCTAAAAATTTTCTAATTTTATAAGTTAAATTTTAATTTATTTTAGTCTTCTGCTGTCTGATCTTGAAAAAGTTTCAAGATCTAATCCTGAAACCCTAGATCTGGTTCCTTCAATTGATATCAGAGCCTAGGTTGTTTATTACATGATTATTTATATATACTTAGATTATTTTTTAGAATTGATCTAATTTATAATCTGATTATTAAATCTAAAATTAAAATTTTTAGATCAATCATAAACTGTAGGTTGTCCTGCTGTAAGGTTTACCCCTTACAGTGCAAAGGTTATCCTAGTTCATGTAGATTTATCTTTAATCATAAATTTGTTAGATATGATCTAGATTAAATTTATGATTTATTAAATTTAAAAGATATTTAAATCTAAAATAAAATTTTTTTGTTAATAATTTTCGTGCAAAGAACCATCATATATTTGTCTGAAAAATTTATGTAGTTTAAAGTTAAAATTGTTTCAGTTACATGAACCTGTTTAGATTAGATCTAAAGTAGTTTCATGCTTATTTCACTTGAATTTTGATTATGAATCAAACATGCAACTTGGTCGGTAGAACCATGTTGTAAAATTATTTTACAAATATGAAAATTATTTTTGAAAAGCCGAACCTCAACCCTCAGCCCAAAACTTAATTGTGAATTAAGAAGATGTTTGATTAGGTTCTAGGATTGTGAATTGAAGAACCTAAGACACAAACTATAACACATTGGGTTAATGGGTTAGTGAAAATTAGGTCCATTAATTGGGTTAGACCTAGGGTTAGATTAAAGATAGACTTAATTAGAGAATTGACTAAATCTAATCAATTGTTGTCTTAGATTACGTCAAAGATTCTCTAGATCAATTACAATAGTTGTAGTTGGTCAAGTTCATGTCTTTAACGAGAACCAAATGGATTTGATTCTTGGCTAAGCGATCTAGCATGAACTGTTAGGTTGATCTAATTGAAACTAATTAAACTAGTTGGTGTCTAAGGTAAACTAGACCGGTGGTTTTTAATTGGCAGCCCGCTTACCTGACCATTTCTGATGGTGTCTAAGGCAAGCTTTGGTAGACCCTCCCACTGATCGAACTTATCTGACCTCTTGATGAAATTATATTTTGATCGGATCACTTGACTATTCGAGCTGACCCAAGTTAGCTAGGTAAATCAGTGTGACTGATTTAGATGCTTCTAAACCAGTCCTTTTAAATGGTCTCCCTTAAGCTGACTTGGTGAAGCCAGTGGGAGGATCATGATAAGTTGGTTCATCTGACCTCCTCCTCTAAATCAATTAAATCTTCTAAAATTATTAAATTCTTAAAATAAAATAGTTATGGTGATAACTAGATTATAGCCTCCTATTAAGTGGATGATAATGGGTCCAATAGTTGGATAATTATTGGAGGCCCAAAGGTCTAGTGCTTATCGGCTGATGGAATTGTCATTCATAATATGATTTCTTGACTGCATCTTTTTAAATGGTGGTTAGGTTAGCCAACCAATGTTGGACCTAATCATTCATTGGCTAGATGGGCCAAGTATGGTCATGTTAATGATTGGACCTAACCAGATCTTTTTAGTGGAGGCCAAAGCCTACTGATTAGGTACTGGGACAAAATTAAAATTACTAGAAATTATATAGAGAAACAATTGGTTATGAACCTACCCTTAGATGTACATGGGTTGGCCAACCAAAGTTGGGCTTGTGTGCAGTCTAAGTGAATTCTAGTACCCACTAAGGAATTAGAATAATTCTTCGAATTAGAGGTAGAAGCTACCAATTTGAATAAAATAGTGGGAGAAACTTTTTGATTAAAGTCCAAATCTTTAAGTTTAATGAATCAATTGCTAATTAGGTTATGATTTTTCTTTGTACAAATATGGCCACTTCTCTATACTCTGATCATTGTTGGACAGTGAAATTTTGGTGGGACCCAACTTTAGTAGCTGGTACTGAAAGTTGAAGATAGTCCTGGAGCATGAACGGATCCTATATGTGATAACGGATCCTACACTTGAGGAGCCAGCTGCCAATGCACGTGAAACAGTCAGAGATACTTATCAGAAATGGCTCAGTGATCAGACCACAATGCGCTGCATCATGCTGGCTGCCATGAGCAACGAGTTCAGTCGCAGATTTGAGATGGCTCAGCCAAAGGACATGCTTCAAGTGTTGGAAGATGTCTTTGGCACATCCGATAATGTGGAGAGGTACAAGACTAATGCTATCTTCAATGCCAAAATGTGGGATGGTGCCTCTGTCACTGATCATGTATTATACATGATCAAGCTGATGGAGCATTTGAGCAAGCTCGGCTTTCCCTTACATAAGCAGCTTGGAAAAGATGCAATACTGAACTCGCTATCCAAGTCTTATCTTCCATTTCTTCCTTATTATAGAATGACAAAGCCTGAAGTAAACTACCACAGGTTACTAGGGTTGCTTCAGAACTTTGAGAAGGATCACCAACTCCACAAGGAGTCGGTGAACTTAGTGGGAAGTTCATTTTCTGATTCTCGACCCTTTGAGAAAGGGAAGAAGAACAAGAAGAAGAAAGTGAAGAAGGTGCAAGTTCAGATTGGAATATCAGTGCAGGGCCAGACTAGAAAGATCAAGCCCGATAAGAGTCAAGCTGAATGCTTCTTTTGCAAGAAGTGGAGGCACTGGAAGAGGAACTGTCCTCAGTACATTACCTCCCTAGATCCGAACAGGCAGAGAAAGAAGCAAGCTGTTGCTGGGCAAAGTATTTATATGATAACTCCTTGCAATTTTTCTATTTGTGATATAATTGACTGGGTATTGGATACCGGTTGCCCTTACCATATTTGTAATTCGTTACAGGGGTTGCAGGTCAGTAGGAGATTCGAGCAAGAGGAGAGGTTTCTGAACATTGGAGATGGAAGATCAGTTCCAGTTCTAGCATTAAAAATCTTGAAACTTGTATTTGAGTCCCATACCATTGTTTTTAATGATTGTCATTTCTGTCCCAGTTTCTTTTTAAATGTTATTTCTGTTGGCCTTCTGGCCAAAAATGATTCTGAAATTTCAATAAAGAAATAAGTTGGTAATATCATTATGAATGGTGTTACTATTTTTTGTGGATATTTGAACAATAGTGTGTATATGTTATCACAACCTGTTAACGTAGTCTATTCTACTGGCAAGCACCCTAGATTAGATAGTGTATCAGATATCTACTTATGGCACTGTAGGTTAGGTCATATAAACAAGAACAGGATAAACAGGTTGACTCAAGAGGAAATCCTTGAAGTCAGTGATTGTGAATCACTTTCAACCTGTGAGTCCTGTCTTTTTGGTAAAATAACCAAGTCACCTTTTACTGAAAAAGGTGAGAGAGCTACTGATCTCTTGGGCCTAGTACATACTGATGTATGCAGGCCCATGAGCACAAGTGCTAGAGGTGAATTTTTCTACTTCATCACCTTTTTGGATGATCTATCCAGATATGGATATGTTTATCTGATGAAACATAAGTTAGATTCATTTGAAATGTTCAAATGATTCCGAAGTGAAGTAGAAAAACAAACTGGGAAGAGTATTAAAACTCTTCGATCTTACCGAGGAGGGGAATACCTTTCTGATAAGTTTCTCACATATCTAGGAGAGAATGGGATTCTCTCTCAATGGACTCCTCCAGGAACACCATAGCATAATGGTGTGTCTGAAAGGAGAAATCAGACTCTGTTAGACATGGTCCAATCCATGATAGATTTTGCCAGCTTGCCGATATCCTTCTGGGGATATGCACTCGAATCGACCTGTTATCTGTTAAATAAGATTCCAAGTAAGTCTGTAATTAAGACTCCATATGAGATATGGACAGGGCATAAGCCAGCACTTTCACACCTTAGGATCTGGGGGTGCCCGATCTATGTCAAATGGTTAGTTACAGATGAACTTGGACCTAGGTCTGACAAATGCACATTCATAGGGTACCCCAAAGAGACCAAAGGATATTTTTCTACCATGATGATGAACAAAAAATATTCGTCAGTCTTAAGACAACCTTTTTAGAAAAGGAGTTCCTTGGTGAAGGAACCATTGCCTCTAAGGTTGAACTTGATAAAGTTCAACAGGTAGAAGGACCGACACCAATAGCTGAATCTGAGTTAGATTTGATTAGATCAGATCTGGAGCCTAATATACCTGCACCATTAAGACGATCCGATAGAGTACCACATCAGTTAGACAGATACTACAGTTTCTTGATCTGAAACGGTGATCCCATCGAACTCGATGAGAATGATGAGAATCCGATCACCTATATGGATGCAATGCAGAGATCTGATTTCGAGAAATAACTTGAAGCCATGAAATTCAAAATGGAGTCCATGAAGGTCAATGATGTATGGACATTGGTTGACCTACCTGAAGGGGTTAAATCCATTGGGTGTAAATGGATCTTCAAAAGGAAGAGGAACGTAGACAGAAAGGTGGAGACCTATAAAGCCTATCTGATTGCCAAAGGGTATCGTCAACATTATGGTATTGACTATAACGAGACATTCTCCCCTGTGACAATGCTCAAATCCATTCAGATAATGCTTGCAATAGCTGCCCATCTGGATTATGAGATCTGGCAGATGGATGTAAAGACAGCTTTCCTGAATGGAGAGCTGACCGAAGAGGTGTATATGATACAACCTGAGAGATTTACATCCACAGATGAGTCCAAGGTGTACAAGCTTCAGAGATCCATTTATGGATTGAAGCAAGCTTTTCGGAGTTAGAACATACATTTTACTAAGGTGATCAAAACGTATGGCTTCATTAAAAATGCAGAAGAGCCCTGCATCTATAAATGGGTAAATGGTCCAATTGTGGTATTTCTTGTCTTGTATGTGGATGACATTCTCTTAATCGGGGATGACATCCCCGCACTACAGAAAATAAAAATTTGATTGTCATCGCAGTTCTCTATGAAGGACTTGGGTGAAGCATCCTACATCCTAGGGATGAAGATCTATAGGGATAAATCTAAAAGGATGCTTGGGTTATCCCAGTCCATGTACATAGACACTGTGCTGAAGAGGTTTAGCATAGAGAATTTTATGAAGGGCTATCTATCGATAGGCCATGAAATTGCTCTCTCTAAGAAGGATTGTCCGATAACTCCTGAAGAGAAAGAGTGTATGAGTAAAGTCCCATATACTTCGATCGTGGGATCTATCATGTACGCCATGACATGTACAAGGCCAGATGTGGCATATTCACTAGGAGTAGTGAGTAGATACCAATCTGATCTTGAAGAAAATTACTGAAAAGTGGTTAAAGTCATTCTTAAGTATTTGAGAAATACTAAGGACCAATGGTTAGTTTATGACGAGTCAGATCTGAAACTTGTGGATTTCACAGACTTCAGCTTTCAATCTAACCATGATAACAACAGAAGTATGTCAGGTTATATCTTTACTCTGAATGGTGGAGCCATCTACTGGCAGAGTTCCAAGCAGCATACAGTGACAGACTCTATTTGTGAAGCGGAGTACATCGCAGCATCGGATGCTACGAAGAAAGTAGCATGGATGAGAAAATTCATCATCAAGCTCAGAGTAGCACCCTCCCTCGATGGTCTGATCCTGCTCTACTGCGACAGCACTGGTGTCATAGCTCAGGCGAAGGAACCCAAAGCACACCAGCAGATGAAGCACATTTTGCACCACTTCCACCTGATCTGGGAGATCGTAGATCAAGGTGATGTCGACCTTCAGAAGATCGACAGAAAAGATAACCTGGCCGACCCCTTCATTAAAGCCCTGGCGATAAAGGAGTTCGACAACCACAAGTCGAAGATGGGTATTAGATACTATACCGAATGTTTTTAGGATAAGTGGGAGTTGTTGGAAAATATGTTTCAAAAGTCAATCGTCAACCTATTGAAAGTCGAGCAATCTTGTATTGTAATTGATTTGTTAATAAATAAAATATATTTTTGGTATTTTTATCATAAGTTTTCATCTTCTAATAAACTCTGTTGTTGTGATGAAGTCCTTAGGACTATTTAGGTTCGATAAAAAGAGGATTTATTGATTAGTCCTTCAACTGTTCACGACCAAATGATAGGCTATTAATAAGGATGATAGCTTCTATCGAGCATAGATCGCTATAGCCCATATGGGTTGGTTGTCCTCTTAATCAAGGAGTGTGGAGATATTGGTATGGCATACAGATGAGATGTAAGGGTACATCATCATTGAACGTGACAAACTCCAGAGCATTCTGCTGTTGAGAATATCTTTGATGGGATATAGGTATAAGTGTCCCTTAGACCTGAGATCGCTTCAGTGACTTACAAGCAACTCACTGTGCTTTGGTACTGGACTAACTAAATTTTTAATTCAGTGATGGAAGGCTTTTGGGCACAGTCAAGTACTTGTGAAGTGAGAGTGTGATCAAGATGGGATTGACCACTCCAAGAGTTGGAGAAGAATGAGTCGCTGTATTTCAATTTAGCAAAACCTTGGTCAGGGTAACCTATCAGATGGATTTGATATTTTAAAATACATTGTGGACAACTTGATCAGAGTTGACAGTCGAACTCTGAGATGTTTTATGAGCATTTTGGTCAAGGGGATGAATTATATAGAAACTATATCCGTATGGGTTCTAAGGATGTTGTTCTACACATTCGACCTATCTAGCCGTCGGATACCATTGCTAGATGGTCACTTCGATTGGTATAAAAATTTATTTTTATGCTACCGACTTAAGTTTAGATCTATGAGGTCATACACATTAGAGTTCATGATCTGATCGGATGGTTGATCGATAATTAAGAATCGTTCGAGGGTTAAACGATCAATACGATTGATATTTAACCTAGTGCAAGTGTTGCAGAAGGATTGATTAGCAATTTGATTACTAATTGACTTAATTTGATTAAGCTAATGGATTGAAATTAAGTATAATTGAATATAATTTAATTAGATTTGATTTGGACTTGATTGAATCAAGTCCAATTGGTTTATTGAATAAGCCAAGTGCAAGGAAAAACTAGTCCTAGTTCAATTAGGACTTAGGTCAACCTAATTTTTAATTTAATTAAAAAATTAAATCTAATTTAATTTGATTAAATTAGGTTCTTAATTGAGTTAAGATCTATTTTAATTTGGTTGATTTAGTTTTGATTTGATTTGGTTTGAGAAACCAAATTTGAACAAGTTATAGATTGAATCCTAGTAAGACTAGGATTCCACCTTGCACCACCTTAGGCCCCCATGCCCACTCTCTCTTATTTTGTGTAATAAAACCTTCTCTCCCAGGCCTTCACACATGTCTAAAGCTTTTCACTCTTTCTCTCTTACATGGAATGTGGTTGTGGACCAAGTCAAAGTAGGAATTAGTTTGGATTTCAAATTCTATGAGATAGAATTTTAGGAAACCAAAACTCTTTCTTTATGGCACTGATTTTATCCAATTTTTTTTTAAGATTTTTGTAGATTTTATGGCACATATTATGTAGCCTTTTTTGGTGGTCCATGTTAGAAAAAGAAGGAGGGGGCACCCAAGAGTTGGGCACCCCTTGTCTTGCCCTGTTTGGATTTTTCTTGACTAGATATTTGATCTAGACAAGGATTCTTCATATCTTATTATTTAAAATAAATTTATTCTTGAAATTTTTGTGAATTATAGATCATTGAGAGGCCTTTGGGGTGTGTGAAAACTAGATAGAAAGAGTGTTGGGGTATGAAGATATAATAGATACAAAACTAAGTGTCTGGGTTAGAGCAAAGAGAAGAAGAAGAGGGTCTTCTTCTAGGATTGCTGATTTCACCTCTTTTCTTCTTCCATCTGTGAGTTTTCTGAGAGTGTCTCACATCTAAAACTCTTTCTCCTATTTTTTATCTTTGGAAGAATCCAAATCAAGAAGAAGGAGGTATCTGATCGACTATCGAAGAAGGATCAATATAGTATAACATACTGTGCTGATTTCCTGGACTAGGACTTCTGATCGTGATTTGTGGGCTCATGTGGATGACTCCTAGAGGCCGGACACATGTGCGGCTCGCAACATCATCCTCAAGCCTGGATCAGTAAAGTTAGAACATCTAACTTGCAAGGTAATAGATATGATCTATTATATTTTACATACATTAGATGTAGTATAAAAATATGTTGATATGATCAACATGTTGTTCTTACTCTTTATATTTTAATTTTTGATTTAATACCATATAATAATCGTATAATAAGATCTTAGATCTAAGGATTCTCTGATTTTATAAGATAAATTTTGATTTATTTTAGTCTTTCGCTGTCTGATCTTGAAAAAATTTCAAGATCTAACCCTGAAACCTAGATCTGGTTCCTTCAGTCGAAAGGGGTCGTAGAAGGGTTGTCCCCTTTGCCAACATTCTTGGCCCACGATCGAGTTGTCTATGGACAAAGAGCACCGCATGGTCAGAAGGGGTCAAAGATTGGCCAATGAGGTTTTTTGAAGCTGATGCTTAGCTAGCTTTTCGACCACACTTTCAATTTGCTAGCTGAAGCCTGTTATCAGATCATTTCCAGGACATTCACTTGTAGTCGGATATAATCAATTGTAATTAGGCTCCCCACTTAGTTACTTTTATAAAAAATTGTATAGAAAGTAGATTCTTTCATATCAAAATAATCAATGAATTCTTAACTTACCAATGTGGAGTCCTCAAGTTCTTGGCATCCAAATTTGGGAACGGAGGTTCCATCGATGGCTCTGGTTTGCTACCATCGTTGATGGGGTGATTGCACTATTGTGACCTCTTTCGATTGCCCTCCTCGCCTCTTTTAATTTTTGGCATGGTCTTCTGCCCCCTATCATTGCTAAGGTTCGTGAGTGTGCCCACAATACTGACTATATTGGGATTTGGATGCACAGTGGAAATAGATTTTAAAAATTTTAAATATGATCAATTATTGAAAGTATGAAATTCGAACCCCAATCCCAAAATCACCTTGTTGATTTCAGTCAAACATTTACATAATAGTAAGTAGATTAGAGTAGAGAGATGATATACCTTGCAGAAAAATTAGAATCACCCGCTGATTGTTTTCCTTGAGGCACCCAAGTATGGATCTCGATTTAGGACTCTCCCTAATCTAAATTTATTGAATTTTCTTCTGAAGAAATTCAGCAGCTGCTCCTTTCTTTGCATCAACAACTCTTGGTGTTTTTCTTTCTCCTTTCTTCCCTCTCTTGGTCATGATGATCCTCTCATCTCTTAATTTTATTGCTGTCCAACATTTAGACCTTAGAAACCACACTTAAGCCATTTGGCATCAGCCTTTTCTTACAGCCCAAAATCATGAATTATAGAAGACTCATGCTAGGAGTCCGACTCCCTCTAACTATCCAACATTTGGGCATCAATGACCAGAGGCCTGAAACCTCTTTTGCGTGAACGATGGAGGAGTCCTTATCTTAGAAGGACTTCTCCCATGGGCACTATTTTTCTAGAGGCGTGAAGAGCTTCCTTGCATCCAACTTTTAGATGTCAAAATCAAAGGGCACAGGAGACCGTAGAGGAATCCATCTTAAGATTAAATTCCTCCAAAAAACATGGGGCTCATGGGGTAAGACTCCAAAAAACTTGAAACACATTCCCACCATTTTAAAGAAGAGGGAAGATGAAATTAATAGGCACACAACACTTGGCGCTCATTCCCTCATGAGAAAGCATGTGGAAATAATGGAGGAATCCTTCTCAAGGTTAAATTCCTCCTTTCCTTGGTGTTAGATCTTCTTAGGCATGATATACTTCCTTTATGGCGTTAAACACCTAGAGATGAGGAGAGAAATGAGGAGGCACCATCTCATTAAAATTCTTCTATATTAATTTCAAGGGGTGCACATCATATGGCATGGAAAATAGGGATGCGTGAAACTCTTTCATGCAAGAAGTGACAAGAGGCATGTGGGGAATTTATGGTGTGGACTCCTTCCATGTTGGGTTTCCCAAGTGGCATAAAGAAGTCCTTCATGCATCCAACTCTTGAATGTCCACAATTCAAGGAGACATGGATTCCTTTCATGACAAGCCTTTGACCATTTAAAGGTGATTAAGAGTCCAAATTAAATTTTGTCTTTGACCATTCAAAGCCTAATGCAATCATGAATCCAATTTGATTGTGGATTAGGGTTTAGACATGTGCTAGCATGCTTGATCCAAATTCATTTAGGATTTCAATCAAATCCATATTGAATTAGGTTCAATAAGATTTAATTAAAAAGTTCTAGACTAATTCTCTTTTGTGTGTGACACATTGAATTTTACATCTAGCTAGCAGTAGGTCCAGGCTCAAATGCACCTAATCCAATTAGGTCCAAAATAAATTGAACCCAAGTACATCAATTAATTAGAACTCCTTCTAATTAATTGCTGAATTAAACTCTTTAATTCATTGGGATCTATAAGTCAAAATTGATGTCTAACAACATATCATGACTACCCAAAAGATATGAAATTTGATGAAATACCAAAATTATACTTTCGTGGTGAGTTACTGTGCAATTCAATCCTTCAATCATATAACATTCTGATCAGTCATGGGCATGGAATCATGTCAAGCCCAAATATCCATCCATATATATCTCGATCTGATGATGATAATTCAATGGATGAACTATTAGAAACTCTTTCTAATATTCATCTCTGCTCTGATCAGAGATTCTCTAAGTTATCATCCTATAAGACCACATAAGATGTTCTCTCCTCTTACAAAGAGTGACAAATTTTTTGTTGACCGCTCACAATCTTCATGCACACTTTATCATATCTAGAACATCCCACACATATCTCAAAGTGTCATGCTAGGCTATGAACCAAAGGTGGATCCACATACATAAGGTACCATGATGATCTCAGGTCTAAGGATCACTTGCACCACTCCCACTTGAGAATAATCTTTTGACATGCAAATAAGGCTCCATCAGATGTTCTCCCTATAGATCGGTTCAATGAACTCATTCTCCAATGAGCACATACATCTTTATATTAGTGTTACCATACAAGTGATTATGAGATCAATCATCCTCTCTATCGAGCATATATAGGATGGATCAATCTTATCGACATCATCGATCTTCGACTCGATGATCCTACTATTGAGTTTCGATCATGTAGTAGAAAATAAATTTTAAAAATTTTAAAATATACATATCAAAAACTTTAACAATTAAAACTATCAAACCAAAACTCAAACCCTAGAATCACCTTGTAAATGTCAAACAAAACATAAACAAGCATGCAAAGAGATAAAATTTTATTCTTCCTTAAATGAGCAGTATGGTAAGTAGGTAATCTCTATGAGACTCCAAAGTAGAAGCCCTCCAATGGTAATCCATACGAAAGTTGGCCAAGGTCCTTCCTAATCGGTGCGCTGCCGTAATTTTTTCTTCACAAGAATACTGCCAGCTTCGAACTTAAAGAACAATCACACCAATACTCAGTTGCCTTCAATTTTACCATCAAAATTATGCCAAGAGTACTTTCTTCAGAAGTCCCATGACTTAGGTTTTAATTTTGAGCTCCAACATATGAAAAAATCAAATCCTAGGACAAACTAGCAACACTTGCTAATTTTCTCATAACCCTTCTTAAAACTTTTCTTCTCAATTTTTCTTTGTCTTTTTTATAATTTTTTTTATAGAATTTTTATTCCTTATTACATGCCAATTAGCTCTGATTTTCATCCAAAATCTAGCCCTTAGCCTATATGGGATGCCCCATATAAATAGGCTAAGTGGGGACATGAAGATGGACCAAGGGGCGCCAACTCTTGGTGCTCCAAGTCTTCACACGGAGAATAAATTTTTTGTGTCATTATTTGACACAGAAGAGCCTTCACATAGAAGGACTCCTCCTCTTCTGTGCTCCATAAATCCATCACATTAATTTGGCATGTAATAATTAAGAATCTAAAGGAAACCAAGGAGTTGGATAAGAGTCTTCATGAAGGACTCTTCCACTTCTCAAAGCAATTAAGAAGGGGCCGGCATTTATTTTTGGGTGTGAGACCCGATGGGCATAGAGGACTCCTTCCACACTTGAAACACTTCTAAGTTGGATAAAAATCAAATTAAAATAGATCCAATCCCATTAGGTCAAAGGCAACTTTTAGCTCAAACTCTTTGAACTGAACTTAATTAGGAACTTGGGTTAGCACAATATGCTAGCATATCAAATTAACCTCTAAAATTTATATTAAATTTTAATTAAATTAGATCAAGATTAAATCTTAAAGTGTGTGACCCATTGAATTTCAAATCTAACCAGCAGTAGATACAAACTCTTGACGTAATCCTAATTCGATCAGATTAGGTCAACTCAAGAATCTCAATCAACTAAGATTTTTTTTAATTAATTTTTAAATTATTTTTTTAAATTCTAATAAGTCCATAAGTCAAGATTGATATCTAACAATATGTCATAACTATCTAAAAGATTTAAAATTTTGATAAAAAATTATCAAAATATCCTTTAGTGGTAAATTACCATGTAATTCAATCCTTCAGTCAAACAACATCCCAGATGAGCTGTGGGCATAGAATCATGTCAAATCTAATTACTTATCTATATATATCTTAATCAAAAAATGATGATTCAATTGATGATATATTAGAAATCTCTTTTTAATTATCATCCTATTTTGGTTAAAGACTTCCTGAATCACTGACCTATGAGATCACATAAGATGTTTGCTCCCCTTATTAGGAGTGACTGATCCTTTATTGATCACTCATAACCTCCATGCATACTTCATCATATCCAGAACACCCTATACAAGGATCAAAGAATCAAGTTAGGAAGTGAACCAAAATATGAATTCATGCATACAAGGTACCATGACGATCTCAGGTCAAAAGATCACTTGCACAACTCCCACTAGAGAACAATCAGCTGACATATAAATAAGACTCCATCAGATGTTCTCTCACATATCTATTTAGTGAACTCATTCTCTAATTAGCACCCACATCCTTGTATTAGTATCACCACACAAGTGGTTGTGAGATCAACCACCCTCATCTCTGAGCATACATAGGACATGCCAGTCTTATCGGTATCATTGATCACTGACTCAATGAACTAATAATTAAAAATATTTTAGATCATGGCTATCAAAAATTTAGATCTCACTGGTATAATCTCATCATGGCCCTAAAACCATTATCCAGACCTATGGGATTCTTTATAATCTTAAAAATAATAATAAGATGCAGCATATGATGAATTGAAATATCTATATTATTAAATATCAATATCAATTACATGAGTTTGGAAGATAAATTATAGAAAATATTTGATCGTATCCTGTATGCGATTGGCTTGTAGGATATTATTCTTTCAATCTTCCATTTGCACTAAAGCCAATCATCTTTATACTTGATGCCCATGCAATCAAGATGGCGGTCAAACTACTGCAATGACAAGGTCTTAGTGAATGGGTCCACTATATTATTCTTGGTATCAACTCACTCCATGATCACATCACATTTTTCGACTATCTCCTGAATGAGGTGGAACCGTCTTAGGATGTGCTTGGATTTATGATGAGACTTCAGTTCTTTGGCTTGAGCAACTATCCTAGTATTATCACAATAAAGGGATACTGGTTGTTCAATCTCTGAAACCACATCCAATTCTGAGATATTTTTTTTCATCCAGATAATCTCTTTAGCAGCCTCACTAGCAGCAATGTACTCAGTCTCAGTGACTGAGTCAGCAACAGTTTGCTGTTTGAAACTATTCCAACTTACTGCTCCACTATAAAGGGTGAACACATACCCAGATATGGATTTGCTATTATTCGAATCAGATTAAAAATCAGAATCAGTATAATCTTTCAGTTTTAAATCAAATCCACCATATATTGAAAAAATATTTCTAGTCTTTCTCGAGTACTTGAGTATATTTTTCACAGCTTTCCAATGATCCTTCCCTGGATTAGCCTGAAACCTGCTTACAATGCCCAAGACATAAGCCACATCAGGCCTGGTATACAGCATAGCATACTTTATTGATTTTACAGCTGAAGCATAAGGAATAGAACCCATTTTGTTTTTCTCTTCAGGTGTCTTAGGAGACATCTTCTTAGAGAGTTGTATGCCATGACCCATGGGCAAGTAACCTCTTTTACTTCCCTCCATGTTGAACCTCTTCAACACAAGATCTATGTACCTAGACTGGGACAAGCTAAGTATCCTCTTAGATCTATCCCTATAGATCTTTATACCAAGTATATAGGATGTTTCACCCAAATCTTTCTTGAAAAATTTTTGTGATAGCCATATTTTGATGATTGCAATATAGGGATATCATTCTCAATGAGTAGTATGTCATCTACATACAAGACCAAGTAGACAATAGCACTCCCACTAGTCTTTTTGTACATATAAGGTTCATCTATATTTTTGATAAAGTCAAATAATTTGACTATCTCATCAAAATGGATGTTCCAGCTCTTTGATGTTTGTTTGAATCCATAAATAGATCTATTCAGCTTGCATACCTGATTTGCTCTCTCACTAGAAACAAATCCCTCTAACTGAGTCATATAGACTTCTTCCTCAAGATTTCTATTGAGAAAGGCAGTCTTGACATCCATCTGTCAGATCTCATAGTTATGGTATGCAGCAATAGTAAGCATAATCTGAATAGACTTGAGCATGGCTACAGGTGAAAAAATTATTTCATAATCAATACCTTATTTTTATTTGAAACCTTTTACCACCAACCTGACCTTATAGGTCTCTACCTGGCCATGTGTTCTAATCTTCTTCTTGAAGACCTATTTACAGCCTATTGGGGTCATATTGGGTTTCGGTGGCATAGCAGAAGGGTTAGGTGTTAAAAATTTTCATTCAAAACACCCAATGCACCGGAAGCCCTAATACCCAGAACCTCTTGACTATAATAATTAAAATATAATAAATATAAATTAAGATAAGAAGAATATCTATAGCGCTAATCTTAATTTTCATAAGGCATCCAAGTGTCCGCCCTCCAATGGTGATCTATATGAAAATTGAATCAAAGACAGCGCTCCTTCTTCACCTTGATTCAAGAGTTCTAGCCCCTAGAACTCGACTAGCCTCGTACCGGTCAAGTTTTTTCAAGAACCTGACCTCACCCTCTTAGAACCTCCTCTAAACTTCTGATTCTCCTTCTTTAGGATCCTTACAACCCTTATTAGGATCAGATAAGGCTTTGTCTTAAATCCTAAAGCCTTGTCCTAAAACTAAGATAGGTTGTAAGAAAGAAAGGAGAGCAACAGGAGAGAAAATGGAAACCCCTCTTAGATTCATCAAATACCTAGCACCCTGATCTATTTATAGCCACCAGAGAGATACCAAATGAGAGGGACATGCCTTATCCTAAAAGGCTTATCTGATCTGATTATCAAAGATAAAAGTTCCTTCAAGCAGAAGGACTCTTATCCATGATACGTCGATCAGCACCCTGGTCTGTGCACGTGCAACCAAAGAAGGAATGTTTTCATATCCCTTCTCAAATCAAAAAAATCCTCAAAAATCTATGTATATTGAGGATTCAATCTAAATTTCAGAAAATTAAAAATAGTGATAAAATTCTCATGGAAGGATGCTATGCTCGCACCTCTTCGTGCGAGTGCTGATCACCATGCGCGTAGGCATCAGGACCGACTTATGGCATCCGTGTGGCATGGAGATACATCTAGAAAAATTCTAAAAAAATTATCAAAAATATCTTCTCAAATGTAGAACGTTATCACCAAAAATTTTTCTAATATGAAAGCATTTGATAGGGAGAAAGACTCTCCAAATCATGGAGAGAAGCTATGCTTCTGCACGTGCATGCGAGACATCCTTCTTTATCCAATTTTTTCTCTTCCTCAAAAATTCTACAAAAAATATATCTCATGCTTTGAGATATGTATTAGAGGATGGAGGGTGATGTGAGCTACCATATATAATTTTAATCTCATAAAAAATAATATTTTTTTCTTCTTCCCATGCCAACACTTGTACACAGAACCTGTTTTGCACCAAGAGTCCACCACAACTTGGACTCTTCATAATTGGTGTTAACATAGGATGCGGTGCCCCAATTTGGGCTGCTTCTAGGTGACATATTCTGACCCAAATATGTACTAAATTGGGCTAGCTAATTAGCAAGGGATGGGACCAAATTGGTCTCCAAAGGAGCAAAGGTTTCCTCACGTGCTAGCATGCTTACAGGAACCCTGATTGAATCCAAAATTTCAATCAACTTTTTTCAAAAGGGTCCTTGGCCAATTTCTATATGTGTGTGACCCATTGGGTTCCATATTTAGCTAGTAGTAGGTCTGGGTATAAGTTGACCAAATTTGATTATATTTCAATCTAATCGATTTTGGTCCAATCGAGCTAACCCGAGTTCAATAATTAGAATCATTTCTAATTGGCAATCGAATTAAACTCTTTAATTCGGTCAAAAATATACAAGTCAAGAATAACATCTAGCAACGTATCATGACTACCTAGAAGATGTAAAATTTGATGGAAATACCAAATCTACCCTTCAGTGGCAAATTACCGTGCAATTCAATCCTTCGATCATCCTTGCACCCTGAAAATGTTCATGAGTATGGAATCATATCAAACTCAAACACATATTCATATCGATTCTCAATTAACCAATAATAACTCCAATGAAGAAGCATTAGAAACTCTTTCTAATCTTCTTCCTGCTTTTGGCCAAAAGACTTTTCTGAGTCATCGAGGATTGAGAATACACAGGATGCGATCTTCTCTTACTAAGAGTGATTGATTCCATGTTGACCTACTCACAATCTTCATATACACTCCACCATATCCAGAACACTCTGTACATGTCTTAATGCCATGCCTAGGTATGAACCAAAATATGGGTTCATGTGCACAAGATTCCATGGTGGTTTCAGGTCTAAGTATCACTTGCACAACTCTCACTTAGAGAACCATCTTTGACATGCAAATAAGGCTTTCATTAGATGTTCTCTTTCATCGAGTCAATTCAGTGGACTCATTTCTCAAATCAGCACCCACATCCTTATATTAGTGTCTCACACAAGTGGCTAGTGAGATCTGCCACCCTCTCCATTGAGCGTACATAGGATGTACCAGTCTATCCAAAATATTGATCTTCGACTCAATGCTCCTACGATCAGAAATATTTAATATTAGAATTTTAGGATTTTAGGTCTCACTAGTATGATCAATTCATGTTTCTTAAAATTATTATCCTAATATTTGGAGTTCATCATAATCTTATACATAATAAGATGCAGCTAATATGATGAATCAATACCTCAAATAATAATAAATATCATTTTATGAGTTAAAAAATTATAAAAAAAATTCTATCGCAATACACTTGCAATTGGCTTATAGGGTACTTTTTTTCAATCTCCCACTTATACTAAAGTCAATTGCCTTTGTATCTCATACAATCATGATGATAATCATATAGCTGCTGTGGTATGACCTTAGTGAATGGGTCTACTGTATTGTTCTTTCTATCTACTCGTTTAAGGATAACATCTTGTCTCTAACGAGATGGAAATGTCTGAGGATGTGCTTGGATCTATAATGAGACTTAGGTTCCTTATCTTGAATAATAGCCCTAGTGTTATTACTTTAGAGTGACATCGATCTTTTAATCTTAAGAACGACTCTTAAATCCATGATGAGTTTCTTCATCCAGACAGTTTCCTTAATTGCTTCACTAGCAGCAACTTACTCTAGCTCAGTAGTTGAGTCAGCTACTATCTACTACTTGAAACTCTTCTAACTCACTACCCCATCATTTAGGATAAACACATACCCTGATATTGACTTGCTATCATCTGCATTCCAATAATCCTTCCTTAGATCAGCCTGAAATCTACTAGCTATACCCAAAGCATAAGCTACATCAGGCTTGGTACATAGTATGGCATACATAATTGATCCCACAGCCGAAGCATAAGAGATTTCATTCATCCTTTTCCTCTCTTCTAGTATCTTTAAGACATATTTTCTTAGAGAGACTTATACCATAACTTACAGATAAGTAACCTTTCTTACTTGCCTCCATATTAAATCTCTTTAATATGAGGTCTATGTACCATGACTGGGATAAGCCTAATATCCTTTTAGATCTATCTCTATAGATCTTTATACCCAGTATATAGGATGCTTCACCCTAGTCTTTTATGAAAAACTTATTTGATAGCCAAGTTTTGACTGATTGCATCATTGGGATATCATTTTCAATGAGCAGTATGTCACCGACATACAGAACCAAAAAGACAATAACACTCCTACTTGTCTTCTTATATACACATGGTTCATCCATATTTTTGATAAAGCCAAACTCTTTGACTGTCATATCAAATCAGATGTTCCAGCTCCTCAAAATCTACTTCAATCCATAGATGGATCTCATTAGCCTGCATACTTGATTTGCTCTCCCACTTGAGATAAATCTCTCTAGCTGAGTCATATAAACCTCTTCCTCTAGATTACTATTAAAAAATGGTCTTGACATCCATCTACCAGATTTTATAATTGTAGTATGCTGCTATAGCAAGCAAAATCCAGATGGACTTGAGCATAGCCACTGGTGAGAAGGTTTCATCATAGTCAATTCCTTGCCTTTGACTGAAACCCTTCGCCACTAACCTAGCTTTGTAGGTTTCTCTTTGCCTATCTACTCCGATCTTCCTTTTGAAGACCAACTTGAATCCTATTGGGGTCGCACCCTTAGGTGCATCAACCAAGGTTTACACTTGGTTGGTATTCATCAAGTCCATCTCAGATTTCATAGCTTCCAGCTATCTGTCTGAGTCTCTACTCATGACAGCTTCTGAATAGGTCAGTAGATCAATATCATAAATGATATTGATTGAATTGTCATTCTCAATGATAAAATTATATCTCAGAGATGCTTGACGTACTCTATCTAACCTTCAAAGAGAAGGTGTATATTATGGATGTACCTTATCCTTGGGTACTTTTGATTGAGGATCTTTTTGTGGTCCAACCACTGATATTTCTGGATCAGTTTGTAGATCATGAACTTTCATAAATTCAATATTTCTTCCACTGCCTCCTTGGATAAATTCATGTTTTAAAAAAATGGCGTGCCTACTAACAAATACCTTTTGTTCAGTAGGGTAGTTGAAATAATATTCATTAATTTTATTAAGATACTCTACAAATCTATACTTGTCTAATCTAGCTTTAAGCTTATGTTCAAAAATATTTTTGACATAAGTAGGACAGCTCAAAGTCTTAAGATGTTTAAGATTAGGCTTTCTTTCATTCCATATCTCATATAGAGTGCTTGCAACAGACTTTGAAGGCATTCTATTTAATATATATGTGGCAGTCTCTAAGACATTATCCCTAGAAAGATATTAGAAGATCGGTGAAGCATATCATAGACCGCACCATATCCATTAAAGTGCAATTCCTCTTTTCTGCTATACCATTTAACTGAGGTGTATAAGGAGAGATCTATTCAGAGAGAATACCTTAACTTTTAAGATAATTAAGAAATTCATTGGATAAGTACTCTCCTCTTCGATCAGATCAAAGAACTTTGATATTTTTTTTAGTTTGTTTCTCGACCATACCTTAATACTCCTTGAACTTATCAAAAGCTTCAAATTTATATTTCATAAGATACACATATTCGAACCTTAATAAATCATCTGTAAAGGTAATAAAATAGGAGTATCTTCTTCTGACCTGAGTTGTTATTAGTCTATATACATCTATATATACTAGAGCTAACAACTCATCTGTCCTCTCTCTATATCCAGAAAATGAAGTCTTGGTCATCTTACCCATGAGACAAGATTTATAAGTTCTCAATGATTCATAATTATTTGGGTCAAAGAATTCTTCTTTGTATAATTTGTTTATCCTTGACTCACTAACATGACCAAGGCGACAATGCCAGAGATATGTGACATTCATATTTTTTCTCTTTTTTTTTATATTTTTTTCAATATAAAAAATATTTTTATTGAGTGCAAGAATTAAAAGATTATTATCAATATAACCACTGCCATAAAATTTATTAGAAAAAAAATGAAGCATCCATTTTTTATTAGCTTTATTTCATAACCTTATTTTAATAACAAAGGTATAGAAATAATATTTCTAATGATCTTTGGTATGTAATAACAATCTTTTAATTCTAAAGTTTTACTTGAAGGTAAATCAAGCATACAGGTTCCCACAGCCTCTACGCTAATGGTCTCTCCACTTGCACCATAAAGCTCAAGGTTACCTCTTTTCAGATCTTTGATATTCTGTAGTTGCAGTAACAAACTACAAAAGTGTGATCCACTAGTGGTATCCAATACCTAAATGTCAGAGTCTGAATCACTCAATAAAAATAGATTTGTATCATATACACACTTTTTGGTGTTACACTTACACCCTACTTTAATCTTACAAGATTATTCTTGCAATTATACTCTCAATTTTCAAATTTACTATAAATAATATCCATATGAACATCATTATTTTCTCATTATTACTGACCAAACTAGGGTTAGAAATATCCAGAATATAGAAGTTCTTTTCTAATATAAACCTAATTTGTAGGTTCCTCAACAAATCCACATAGTTGTATCGGTCAACATAGTTTTATTTATTGTATCAAGCGGTGAAAATAAAGAAGCCATAATGTAGACTTAAATCTACATAAAATAATAGTATAAGCAGACCACTCATGTTAGACATGCATAACTAGATGAAGACTATTAAAACTAGTTATGTCTCCCACTATTTTATTAGATTCCATAGCCCTCTCCTATGATAAACGAGATATATTTTATATTTATCTTAGTGGAATTGAGATCCTAATTCCTCATAATGATCTTGTGTTAACACAACAAACCCTTATGAGTTCGTAGGTAGAAAACTCTTTCCAATTACATCTCATGAAATTCTCAATATTTTATCTTGGCCTCTAAAATATTATTAGCCTTGTGTTAACACAACAAGCTATAATATTTTAGTTAAGTAAGATCCTTCATTTCAACACAGTCAAAATCGAATATAACTGTCCTTGTGTTAGCACAACAAAGCAGTATATCCAAAATTACCGTAAGCATCTTTTATGCATCAAGATTATGTTATATCAATCCTTATGACAAGCCTTATGGTAACACAACAAACTAGCCATAGTTCATAATGTAACATTATCCTAGCATGAAGGAAGGCCCTTAGTAGTGTTTAAAATACTAAGCTACCTTCATTCAAGATTCGAACTAATCTAATTGATCAAAAAAATGTTAAGATTGATGGGGATCCCCTCATTGCTTTTCTTAAACACCAAGAAAATTGGCCAGACCAGCAATAGAACCAATTAAATAACCACCGTACTTGAAATACTCCTTAGACACCAATTAAATAATCGATTCAAGAAAATAGGTCAACTTCTGGTTCACAACACTACGACTTAATATGATTTTTATGAGGGCTTTAATGGTCTCAAACACATCCTAATTTAATTTATCACAAGAATGCACTATAATAGTTGTATCTTAATAATCATAACAACTAATTATGGCATCTTATCATATCTCTAAGATATTGAAGCAAAATCATACAATATGATTATAACTCAACATCTTAAGCATATCATATATGCATGAAGTTCTAATAACATGCATGAATATAAAACACTCTTTTCACGACTCTTTTTTTTGGAACATCACAGTGGCACCCCTACACGCCATAAGAGTACCCTATTGAATAGGAAGAGAGGGTCTCTGAACCCTACTTACTCTTATTACCGGACGGTCTGATGATGAACACCAATTAGAGCACTAAGCTACTAAGAAAATTTTATACATACATCATGCATTTTATATTTAAAATATATCTCTAAGATATGATAGGATTTGGATGTTTAATCGGGTTCAACCCTTGATCCGACTTGAACCAAACCAAAAACTCATGCTTGATCACAATCAAGATAATAATTTAATCTTTGATTACATAAATCAAGATAGGCTCTGATACCACTATTGAATTTCAGTGACACAGCGAAAGGGTTAGGTGTTTAAAATTTTCATTCAAAACACCCAATGCACTGAAAGCTCTAATACCCAGAAACTCTTGACTATAATAATCAAAGCATAATAAATATAAATTAGAATAAGAAGAATATCTATAGTGCTAATCTTAATTTTTATAAGGTATCCAAGTGTCCACCCTCCAATGGTGATCCACACGAAAATTGAACCAAAGATAGCGCTCCTTCTTCACCTTTCTTCAAGAGTTCTAGCCCCTAGAACTCGACTAGCTTCGTATTGATCAAATTTCTTCAAGAACCTGACCTCACCCTCTTAGAACCTCCTCTGGACTTCTGATTCTCCTTTTTTAGGACCCTTACAACTCTTGTTAGGACCAGATAAGGCTTTATCTTAAATCTCAAAGCCTTGTCCTAAAACTAAGATAGGTTATAAGAAAGAAAGGAGAGCAACAGGAGAGAAATTGAAAATCCCTCTTAGATTCATAGGATACCTAGCACCCTGGCCTATTTATAGCCACCAGAGAGATGCCAAAAGAGAGAGATATGCCTTATCTCAAAAGGCTTATATGATCTGATTATCAGAGATAAGAGTTCCTTCAAGTAGAAGGACTCTTATCCATGATACGTCGATCAGCACCCTGGTCTGCATGCGTTCAACCAAAGAAGGGATATTTTTACATCCCTTCTCAAATATTCAAAAATTTATGTGGATTGAGGATTCAATCTAGATTCTAGAAAATTAAAAATGGTGATAAAATTTTCACAAAAGGATGCTATGCTTGCACCTCTTCATGCGAGTGCTGATCACCATGCGCGCAGGCATTAGGACCGACTTATGGCATCCGTGTGGCATCCAGATATATCTATAAAAATTTCAAAAAAATTATCCAAAATAGATTATCAAATTTAAAATGTTATCACCAAAATTTGTTCCAATCTGAAAGTATTTGATAGGGAGGACTCTCCAAATCACAGAGAGACATCATGCTTCTACGCGCGCGTGCGAGACATCCTTCTTTTTCTAATTTTTTCTCTTCCTCAAAAATTCTACAAAAAATATATCACATGCTTTGAGATATGTACTAGAGGATGGAGGGTGATGTGAGCTATCATACATAATTTTAATCCCATAAAAAATAATATTTTTTTCTTCTGCCCACTTCAACACTTGTACACAGAACCTGTTTTGCACCAAGAGTCCACCACAACTTGGACTCTTCATAATTGGTGTTAACATGGGATGTGGTGCCCCAATTTGGGCTGCTTCTAGGTGACATGTCCTGACCCAAATATTTACTAAATTAGGCTAGCTAATTAGCAAGGGATGGGACCAAATTGGTCTCCAAAGGAGCAAGGGTTTCCACACGTGCTAGCATGCTTACCAGAATCCTGATTGAATCCAAAATTTTAATCAATCTTTTTTAAAAGGATCCTTGGCCAATTTCTATATGTGTGTGACCCATTGAGTTTCATATTTAGTTGGTAGTAGATCTGGATATAAGTTGATCAAATTTAATTAGATTTCAATCTAATCAATTTTGGTCCAATTGAGCTAACCCGAGTTCAATAATTAGAATCATTTCTAATTGGCAATCGAATTAAACTTTTTAATTTGATCAAAAACTTATAAATCAAGATTGACTTCTAGCAACGTATCATGACTATCCAGAAGATATAGAATTTGATGAAAATATCAAATCTATCCTTCAGTGGCAAATTACCGTGCAATTCAATCCTTCGATCATCCTTACATCCTGAATATATTCATGAGTATGGAATCATGTCAAACTCAAACACATATTCATATCGATTCTCAATTAACCAATAATAATTCTAATGAAAAAGTATTAGAAACTCTTTCTAATCTTCTTTTTGCTTTTGGCCAAAAGACTTTTTTGAGTCATCTAGGATTGAGAATACACAGGATGCGATCTTCACTTATTAGGAGTGATCGATTCCATATTGACCTACTCACAATCTTCATACACACTCTATCATATTTAGAACACCCCGTATATATTTTAATACCATGCCTGGGTAGGAACTAAAATATAGGTTCATGTGCATAAGATTCTATGGTGGTTTCAGGTCTAAAGATCACTTGCACAACTCCCACTTAGAGAATCATCTTTGATATGCAAATAAGACTTTCATTATATGTTCTCTTTCATCGAGTCAATTCAGTGGACTCATTTCTCAAATGAGCACCCACATCCTTGTATTAGTGTCTCAGACAACTAGATAGTGAGATCTGCCACCCTCTCCATTGAGCATACATAGGATGTACCAGTCTATCTGGAATATTGATCCCCGACTCAATGCTCCTACGATCAAGAATATTTAATATTAAGATTTTAGGATTTTAGGTCTCACTAGCATGATCAATTCATGTCTCCTAAAATTATTATCCTAATTTTTAGAGTTCATCATAATCTTATACATAATAAGATGCAGCTAATATGATGAATCAATGCCTCAAATAATAATAAATATCATTTCATGAGTTGGAAAATTGTAAAGAAAGTCCCATCGCAACACACTTGTGATTGGCTTATAGGGCACTTTCTTTCAGGTCACACCCTCAGGCGCATCAACTAAAGTCTAAACTTGGTTGGTATACATGAAGTCTATTTCAGATTTTATGGTATTGAGCCATTTGTCAGAGTCACTACTCATGATAGCTTTCGAATAGATCGTAAGATCATCATTCTCAATGATGTGGGATGTGTTGTCATTCCCAATGACAAACCCATACCTGAGTGGTACATTATACATTTTACTTGATCTTTGGAGAGGAGGTGTGTGTAGTGACTGTGCTTCAATAATGGGCACATCTGGTTGAGAATCAACTTGTGAATTCTGAATAGGTTGTAGATTTTGAACTTCTTCAAGTTCAACAGATCTCCCATTGCCCCCTTCTTGGATAAACTCTTTCTCCAAGAAAATGGCATGCCTACCAACAAACATCTTTTGTTGAGTAGGGTGATAGAAATAGTATCTTATACTCTCCTTAGGATAACCCACAAACCTATATTTTTCTAATCTAGCACTAAGTTTATGTCCATCAACATTTTTCACATAAGTAGAGCAACCTCAAATCTTAAGATGTTTAAGAGTTGACCTCTTTCCTTTCCATATCTCATATAGAGTACTAGAGATAGATTTGGATGGTACTTTATTCAAAATATACGTTGCGGCCTCAAGAGCATATCCCCAAAAAGAGATCAGAAGATCTATGAAACACATCATGGATCATACCATATCTAACAAGATGTGATTCCTCCTTTCCACAATATCATTTAATTGTAAAGTGTAAGGAGGTGTCTACTGAGAGAGTATACTATTTTATTTTAAATGATCGAGGAACTCACTAGTCAAGTATTCTCCTCTTCGATCAGATCGAAGAGCTTTAATATTTTTACTAGTTTGTTTCTCAACCATTCTTTGATATTCTTTAAACTTGTCAAAGACTTCGAATTTATATTTCATTAAATACACATATCCAAATCTAGACATATCATCAATAAATATGATAAAGTAAGAGTATCCACCTCTAGCTTGAGTCGATATTGGACTGCAAATATCAGTATATACAAGGTCCAAAATATCACTCGCCCTTTCTCCATATCTATTAAATGGAGTCTTGGTCATTTTACCCATGAGACAAGATTCACAAGTTTAATATGATTCAAAATCATAATGATCAAAGAATTTATCTTTATATAACTTATTAATTTTTGACTCATTTATATGACCAACTCGACAGTGCTAGAGGTATGTGACATTCATATCATCTCTCTTTCTTTTCTTCCTATTATCAATATGAAGTACATTATCATTAAGTGATAAGAATAGAAGATCATTATCAATAAAAATATTTTCATAAAATTTGTTAGAAAAATAGATAGAACAACCATTATTCTTAGCTTCTATTTTAAAACCTTGTTCTAATAATAAGGGTACAAAAATAATATTTCTAGCAATATTAGGAATATAATAATAGATCTTCAGTTTCAAAATTTTATTCGAAGACAACTTCAAAATTTTGGTTCCCAAGGCTTCAACCTGAATAGACTCTTTACCAGTGCTGAACAGCTTGAAGTCACCTTTATTCAGACTCTTTATTTCCTATAGATCTTACAATGATTTGTAAAGGTGTGAGCCACAGGCTGTTGGAAAACGTAGACGACTTCATGCATGTATTTCAAAACTTTTTTGAATAAATTACAATAAAAAGTTAATAGATTAAATAAATTAATCTAATATGCATATGATCTAATCATCAAATCAATCTATTTTAAGATCTATGACATGATATGTTTCATATAAAATCTAAAAAATACTGAAGATAAAATCAGCATGCATGCATGTGAGCAGTAGATCATATCTACTTTTAATCTGAGTTCAGAACTTAATACCTAAGCATGGGTCGATGATCATCACTACTGAGAGATATGGTAAAAAAATCTTTGCTGGTTACTCACAGCTGCACATGCGACCGGCCTCTATGAAAAATCCACTCGAAGTCTCGATCTGATCGGTCTTCTCGGGAGTGTTAGCTCGCGTGAAGACTTTCTTCTTGGCTGATCTGAATCCTTTCTTCAAATCTTTGGAACCTTTTCAGAGATTGAAGATAGACTTCTAAAGGAGATAAAGAGGTGAAAAAAAGATAAAGAGAAAAATAATTTTTTTCTTATTTTTTCTCTCTTCCCAAATTCTAAAGACCAAAACCTTAGAAACATGATTTTTGCACACACTCTAAGAGAAGAGGACTCTCCTCTTCTTTCATGCCATGAAACCACACCCAAGACCCCTCTCAATGTGAAGGCCTCTCTCTCAGATCTCTTACATGTAAAAGAATAAAATAAAACTCCTTTTATTTCAACATGTAAGAAGGTGGGGTGAAGAGTCCTAGAGATCATAGACTCTTAATGTGCTGTCACCCCTACTCAAAAATTCATGCCAAAACACACCAAAAAAATATGGGATGCCCCTTCCCATATTTTTTCATGGTAAATAAGTTCTCCACTGATTTCTCATGAAAAATCTTCTCAAAATGTCACACATATAAGGAGAAAAAAATAAGTTGGCGGCAAGGTCTTAGAGATGATGTCAAACATTATCTATATGGTATCCTATTTCAAATCAGATTTGAACATACCATTTAAAACCTGATCCTATCTAAATTTGGATGTGAGATAGAGAAGGAAAGAACTCTTTGGCATAAAAAAATCTCATACAAAAACTATTTGTGCATGAGGATATATGGCATCAAAGTGGGAGGTGCATGGGAGAAGAGTCCTATTCCAATAAGGACTCTTAATTTTCTTATTTGAATCTAAATCAAATTATATCTGATTTAGCCCAAATAAAATATATAAAATCTAATCTAATTAGATTCATAAATTTTAATTAAATTAAAAATTGATTGAAATAAAATTCTGATCAAATCAGAGATAATTCTTCCTTAGCGATTAGGTCATCTCATAACCTAATTGGGTCAAACCTAATTGAATCTAACTCAATTAGATTTTATTTAATTCTCTTTGCTCAATCAAATTAAACTAATTAGTAATTTAATTACTAATTAATTTTTTATTAATTTACTAACACTTGGTGAATTAATTTATTTCTATTTTTGCATAAAATTAACCATCAATCGAATTGACAATTAAGCCCTTGAACGATTCTCAATCGTTGATCAGACACATGATCAGTCAGAAATTTTTTTTGAGTATGACCCCATAAGTTCAAATCTAAGCTGGTAGCATAGGAATAACTTTTTAAATCAATCGATATAACCATCTAGCAATGGTGACCTGACGTCCAGATAGGTCGAATGAAGGTGAAGCAACATTCAAGAACTTACTAGCATATGATTACCGCATAATTCATCTCTTTGATCCTAATACTCAAGGATGACTTAAGATTTAATTATCAATCCTAGATAAGTCATCCATATTATATTTTAATCTTTTTCAAATCTATCTCATGGATTATCCGACTCATGCACCGACTTGATAAGTATTTGACTGCATCCAGAAACTTTTCGTTACTGAATTATAAACTCAAATAATTTGATACTAAAGTATAGTGAGTTACTTGTAAGTCACCATGATGATCTCAGATTGGAGGGATACTTATATCCTTGACGAGCTATCCTTGACAGCAGAGTACTCTGCAGTTGGTTACGTTTAGTGATGATATACTCCTACATCTCACCTACATGCCATACTAGTATCTTCATACTATTTGATTACGAGGATAATCAACGCATATGGCATACAATGACCTATACTTGATATCGCTATCATTTTAGTAATAGCGTATCGTTTGGTCGTGAACCAATTTAAAGATTACACGATAAATCTTTCTTAATCGATCAAAGTAATCCTAAGAACTTCATCACAATACTGGAGTTCATTAGAAGATGTAATCTTGTGATGAATAAGATTAAATAATTATTATTATTATTTATCAATTTATATATAATTATAATTAGCACAATCGTCAAACGATTGGCTTTACGACACATTTTCCAACAACTTCCACTTGGACTGAAACCAATCAGTATAGTATCATATACCCATCTTCGATTTATCATCTCAAAACTCTTAGATATCGAGACTTTAGTAAATGGGTTGGTCACATTCTTCTTTCCATCATTCTTCTAAAGTTCGATGTCACCTTAACAGATTTTTCGAATAAGGTGATAGTGATACAAAATGCCTGGTAAGCTAATAGGACTTTGGCTCCTTGGCATAAGCTATGGCTCAGTGCTGTACAATACAGTAGGACCATCATTAGAGGTGCCACTCTTAGCTTCTATACAATCACATAACTTACAAGCATCTACCTCGCAATTTGAATTTGGCGATATTGCTCTGCTTAAAATCTTTCCAGCAGATTGCTTTATTATTTAGGATAAGAAGTATTCTGATATGTTCTTGCTATTATTATATCTAACTAAAAATTAGAGTCATACTCTATAAGTTTTAAGTCAGATTTTTCATAATCGAACCACCGATCCTTAGTATTTCTCAAATACTTAAGGATGACCTTCCAGTGATTCTCATCCAGATCTTGTAGATATCAACCCACTATCTTAGTGAGTATACCATATCTGATCTCATACATAGTGTATATGATAGAATAAATTTTACTCATAAATACTCTATGTACGTTAGACTATGATAACTTAAGCAGCCTCTTAGATTTATCTCTATAGATTTTCATCCCTAGGATGAGAGGTGCCTTTTCCCAAGTCTTTTATGGAGAACAATGATAATAGTGAAATCTTTATTTTCTGTAATGTAAGAAATGTCATTCTCGATTAAGAGAATTTTATTCATATATAAAATAAGAAATACACTCATAGAACTATTAACCCATTTGTATTTATAGGGTTCTTCTTCGTTCTCAACGAAGCCATATATTTTGATCATTTATCAAAATATACGTTCCAACTTTGAAATACTTAGCATTGTCTTAAGAGAAAATATCTTATTATAGTCAATACCATAATATTAATGATATCCTTAGACAATCAGATGAGCTTTGTAGGTCTCCACATTCTCGTCTGTTCTCTCTGATCCTATTGAAGATCCACTTACACCCTATGGATTTTATCCATTCAAGTGGATCAATGAGTGTCCATACACCATTGATCTTCATAGACTCTATTTCGGACTCTATGGCTCCAAGCTATTAATTAGAGTTGAACCTCTACATGGCCTCCATGTAGATGATCAGATCCTTATTGTTCTTATCGAGTTCAACAGGATTACATCCTAGATCTAGAAACTGAAGTATCTATCTGATGGATGCGGTACTCTACCGGATCTCCTTAATGGTGCTTCTACCATGGGTTCTGAATATGATCTAATCAAATCTGATTCTATGGGTTCACTAAATTATGTTGGTTCTTCTACCTGTCAAACTTTATAAGTTTCACATTAAAGGCATCAGTACCTTCACCATGGTACTCTTTTTCTAAAAAAAATATCGAACAACTCTTGTTCTTTAGTATGGTAGAAGTTATATCTCCTAGATTCTTTGAAGTTATCCTTCAAAATAATATATATAGGACTAAGATCCAAGCTAATTGGTCTGTAATTGCTTGACATAAATCAAACATTCTCAAATCTTAAGATAAGAGAATATCGGCTTACACCTAGTCCATATCTTATATGGAGTCCTTACGATTGATTAGTTCGGAATCCAATTCATAATATGACAAGTAGTCTCAAGAGCATAACCTTAAGAAGAGACTGACAGACTTATAAACTCCATTATGGATCGAACTATGTCTAACAAAGTTGATTCCAATAAGAGAGAATCTTATTCTCTTTTAGATATGTCAAAAACTCATCAGAAAAATATTCTCCACAATCTGACCAAAAAGTTTCAATGCTCTTCTTAGTTTGTTTCTCTATCTTATTATGAAATTATTTGAATATTTTAAATAATCTAAATTTATGACAAACATGTTCGTAGATCCAATAATCAGTATGTATTAGATTCAGAATATCATTAGCTCATTCACTTTTTCTAGCAAAAGGTGATTCAATCATCTTACTTAAGAGATAGGATTGACAGGTTGATAATGTTTCACAATTATCGACTTCAAGAATTATCTCCTGTTGATCCTATTCTTGTTAAATGATCGAGCCTAAATTATCAAAGATAGACATTTATGACATTATCTACTTTAAGGAATTTGTTTATTGTGTACAATACACTAACAAGCTGTGACTATTTGTAAATGCCATTTCTTAGTCGTCCACATGATTTTGATATCATTCATAATGATATCACAAAAATTATTAGACAATAGTGATAATCACTAAAATGATATTGTTAGAATTAAAAACTTACTTGAGAATTTTTAAAATCAAGATTGGAACATAACTTCCATCTCCAATATTCAGGAACCTCTTGCTATTTTCAAACTTTCTACTAACCTAAAGTCGTTGCAACAATTTGCATAAACTTTTGATATCCAATATCTAGATAGTAGTATTACAGATAGAAAAATTACAAGGTGTTATCATATAAGTACCTTGTCCAGCAATCTTTTACTGATTTTTCTTCCTTAGCCTATTCAAGTCAAGGAACTCCGCCAGACTAGGTTAACCTTAGATTTTTTTGTCAATTCGAGCTCCTCAGCCCAAGCATAACTCTTTAGCACTTTTTTTCTTTTCTTTCTCCAATAATAGTTACCCCACTGAAGATACATCTTCAGAGGTGCAAAAGAACTTCTTCAATATTTGAAGGATTTTCTTCTACTGAGCATCATCGAATTTATAACTAAATTCTTGATTTTTTATTGCTCTCAAAAACATCACATGGTGATATGATGTCCTTGATCGCATCATGTGGTTGGATGTGGAAACTTCAGGTGCTAGATCTATAATCATATTTAGGATCCATTCGTGCTCTGAAACTATTTGCAACTTCCGATACTATCTATCGAAGTTGAGTCCTATAAGTAAGTCACAGTCAAACAGTGAATGAAACAACGGACATCTAGCCATAACTGAAAGAAAAATACAAAACCTCTATATTTATGAATTGATTAAGCCTAAAGACTTGGACTTTAGTCTAAAGATTCTTTCACTATTTTATACGAATTGGTAGCCTCTACCTCCAATTCAAAAAATTACCTTAATTTCTTAGTGGGTACTAGAATCCACACAGACTGCATATAAGTTTGAGGATGGCTCGATCAACCCATATGCACCTATAGATAGGTTCTTAATCAATTATTTTTTTAAATAATTTTTAGTAATTAATTTCATTCTAGATTTTATTTCAGTAGGCGATGGGCCTCCACTGAAAGTTTTGGTTAGATTAAATCATTAACAGAACCTACTCAGCATTTCTAACTAATGAATGATCAGATCCAAAGATGGCTCGATCAATCCAACCATTATCAGATAGTACAATAGAGTCATCATATGATAAATGATAATTTTATCATTCTGAGAGAACACCAGATGGATGGTGCCTATAATGTCAATCAGAAATAATAGACCCATTATCATTCACCTCAATGGGAGGTTATGATCTAGCTATCCCCATAACTAACTCATTTTATAGATTTTATAATTTAGAAGATTTAAGAATCAGTTTAGAGAAGAGATGAAAAGAGATCAATCAGTAAACCACAATCCTTCCACTAACTTCATTAAGTCATTGAATTGGATTAGGGTCATACTAATTGAAATAGCATCTAGATCAGTCACACTGATCAACCTTAATGATATGGGTCAACTCGAATCACTTAGCAGTCTAATCAAGATATAATCTACTAAATTGATCAGGTAAGTGAGATCGATAGGAGGATTTGCTAAGCTTGCCTTAGACACCATCAAAATGGACAGGTAAGCCGCTCCTAATTAAAAACCACCAATCGAAATACCAAACTTACTTAGACATCAATTGGTTAATTAGTTTCAATTTGACCAATCTAATGATTCAGATTCAACCACTGAGCTACAATCAAGGTTTATTTGGCTTAATCAAGACATGAACTTGACCATCTACAACTATTGTATTAGAGAAATTCTAATTAATCTAATTCAATATTTGATTAGACTTAATCAATTTTTTTACATAGTCAATTAATTCTTTGATTCTAACTTTAGGTCTAACCCAATTAAAAGAACCTGATTTGAGCTAACCCATTCCTCCATTTTTTATGTAATGTTATTAGATCTTAAATCATAATTCTAGATTTAATCGATTCTATACTTAATTCTTAATTAAGTAGCATTAACATGGGTTTAGGTTTAGATTTGAAATAATTTCAATCTTTTTTTTTGTAAATAATTTATAATAAATATTATGTAAAAACTTTTTATTCTGAAACTGGATCGACTCAATCAATATTGAGCCGACTACATAAGGAGCTGGACAGCTCAAAATTGAGTCAGCTCAGTGATTGTGCAAGCACCTCTCAAAGAGTTTTAGATCTGAAAAAAATTTGCATAACACTAAAATAAAATCAATCATAAATATCTTTTAGATCATATTTAAAATTTTTATAATTTAAGATTTTATTTTTTCATGATTAAAATAATTTTAATCATATAGATTAGATGTCTTACATTTCATATAATTTTGTATCACATACAATAAACCTAGGGTTTCAAAATCTAAGATTTTATAGAAAAGTAAGTTCTTCTTTTTGTATTCTTCTTCATAGGATCTAATCACATAGCACCCTGACACGCCACAAGAGCACCCCATCGAATGAGAAGAGAGGGCCTTTAAATCTTTTTTGCTCCTATGACCGGATGGCCTGGTGATCAATCCAATCCAAGTATTTGCTAATCGGATCATTTAATTTAATCAAATATTATAAATGTATAAATTTAGATCTAATCTAAATTACATCAGATCTGATTATAATTTTAGATCATATCTAAATCAGATCATAAATATCACATGCACTACATAAAATCATATTTTATCAAGGATCAGCATAATCTAAGATAATCTTTTCACTGTAAGGGGTAAACCTTACAGCAGGATAATCTTATATCAGTTTATGCAATCCATCATTAATTAAATTTAGATCTAAATATCATATATCAGATCTAAATAAAGTTAAATTTTAGATTTAAAATACACATAAATCATGTCATAATGAACCTAGGCTCTGATACCACTATTGGAAAATATAGGCTATTTCATGCATGTATTTTGAAATTTTTTTAAATAAATTATAGTAAAAAATAAATAAATTAATCAAATTAATCTAATATGTATATGATCTAATTATCAAATTAACCTACTCTAGGATCTATGATATGATATATTGCATATAAAATCTAAAAAATACTGAAGATAAAATCAGCATGTATGTATGTGAGCAGTAGATCACATCTACTTCTAATCTGAGTTCAAAACTTGATACTTGAGCATGAGTCGATGATCATCACTGCTGAGAGATATGGTGAAGAAGATTCTTGCTGGTTGCTCGTAGTCACATATGCATCCGATTTCTATGAAAAATCTACTCGAAGTCTCGATTTGATCGATCTTCTAGGGAGTGCTAGCTCGCGCGAAGACCTTCTTCTTGGCTGATTTGAATCTCTTCTTTAAATTTTTAAAATTTTTTTAGAGATTTAAGATAGACTACTAGAGTAGATGAAGAGATAAAAGAAAGATGGAGAGAAAAATAAATTTTTTCTTATTTTTTTTCTCTTCTCAAAACCTGAGGACCAAAACCATAAAAACCTAGTTTTTGTGCACACCTCAAGAGAAGAGGACTCTCCTCTTCTTTCATGCCATGAAACCATGCCCAAGACCCCTCTCAACATGAAGGCCTCTCTCTCAGGTCTCTTACATACACAAGAAAGCAATAAAACTCTTTTTATTTCAATGTGTAAGGAGGTGGGGTGAAGAGTCTTAGAGATCATGGACTCTTGATGTGTTGTCACCCCTACTCAAAAATTCATTCCAAAACATGCTAAAAAAATATGGGATGCCCCTTCCCATATTTTTTATGGTAAATAAATTCTCTAACTAATTTTTCATAAAAGATTTCCTCAAAATATGGCACATATAAGGAGAAAAAAATAAGTTTGCTGTAAGGTCTTAGAGATAATGTCAAACATTATCTATATGGTATCCTATTGTAAATTAGATTTGAATATACCATTTAAAATCTAATCCTATCCAAATTTGGATGTGAGATAGAGAAGGGAAAGGACTCTTTGGTGTGAAAAAATCTCATACAAAAACTGTTGCCCAGCTATGCAACCCAAGAGGGGGGGTGAATTGGGTTTCTAAAAATTTTAAGCCCAACAGATTACTTATGAAGATCAAAACAAAGACTTTAATTCAATATTAATTACCTAAAGCAGGAATGCAAGAATATAATAAAGAAATAAAGTGAAGAGATAAAGCACACCACAAACACAAGGATTTATAGTGGTTCGGTGCTAACCTTGCACCTACATCCACTCCCCAAGATCCTACTTGGGAATTTCAATCCACTATCCTTTGTATTCAATCCGAATACAAAACGTCGGAAACTCCGACACTAGCTATCCCAAGCTAGATCACTTGTTTCTCGGGTACAAGTAAACCCAAAACACTCCGATTTCAGGTTCGGATCAACCTTTCCTTGTTTTGGAAATCCTCCAAACACAAGAACAAAAACTCACAAAGAGTAAGAGTATTTAGAGCACAGATTAATACAATAACAGCTCCTTAAATGAGCAAATATAACAATAAAAGCTTTACTCAAATGAAGAACCCCTTTTTCGAAATTTCTCAAAGTGGATGAACGCTTGAATGCTTGAGAAGAGGTTGATTGTTGATTGAAGATCTCTTGAAAGCTTTGAACGATCTCTAGATCAAGGTTGAAACAATAGGCGTGAAGAATTCTCTCCTTGAAAGATCTTGCTTTTCTCTTTCACAATCTCTCTGGTATATTGTGGATCCTCTCTCTTTTTTTTTTTGGATTTTTCGTTGATCTCAGGCTTTTTCATGCAAATTTCGGATCCTCTCTTCTATTCTTCTCTCCTTTTCGTCTCTTTTGATTTCACGTTTGATCCTCTATTTAATCTGCAATTTCTTTCATCATTTTAAGCATTTTGTAGCATTAGAAGCAAGAGAAAACAATTTAGGTAGATAAAGAGCCGTTAGAAGATTTTTAGGAAGCATAAATGGCAATTAAAATGGGCAAAAAAATAGCCGTTGCTGACATTTTCCGTCGCAGGGGTCGACTCATGAGTCGACTCATGCTTCAGGGGTCGACTCATGAGTCGACCTCTGTTGCAAAAACCAGAGAATACGTTTCTGGAAATTCTTGGCTCAAATTAGCAGGGGTCGACTCATGAGTCGACTCATGCCTTGTGGGTCGACTCATGAGTCGACTCACAGGTCGTGCCAAGCCAGAAAACTAGCGTGCCAAGGAGAATTTTTGCGTGCCAATCAGCTCACAGTGCCATGAGTTGACTCATGAGTCGACTCATGCACTTCAAACCTTCATAACTTCAAAAATATAAGTCCAAACACAATGAAATTTTCACCAATAGATTTTAAATCATTTGTTCTACCAAATGATACTATCAAATCCGGATTTTAGTGAAATTACGATTTTGCCCTTGAAGAGCATAAGGACTTTTTCATTTTAAAATTATTTGTATCCCTTCAATCTGCTTTGTAATCATCAAAATCAATCTAGGAGCAATAATCTCCCCCTTTTTGATGATGACAAAATATTTGAACAAAAATACTTATGTTAATGCATTAATTTCAAAAGAATCCATTATAGGTGTATATGCTTGAAAAGAGTATGATTCTTTTGGCATGTAATATAAATGCAAAAATAGTTTGTCCATTTTCTTAAAGATTTGAAAAGGGTATTAGATCATTTTGAGTTCAAGATATATCAGAGCAAGAGAAGAGAAATAAATTTTGCAATGTATCAGAGCAAGAAAAATAATTTTTACAATGATATCAGAAAAGATTTTACAATGTATCAGAGCAAGAAAATTTTATAATATATCAGAGAAAATTTCACACTGTATTAGAGCAAATGTCAGAGAAAATTTCACACTGTATCAGAGCAAAAAAAAATATATATCAGAGAAACTTTCTCACTGTATCAGATCAAATGTTATAATTTATCAGAGAAACCTTCACACTGTATCGGATTAAATTTTATCATGTATCAGAGCAAGTTAAAAGAAATTGTAGGGTGTATCAGAGTAAAACAAATTTCTTAAGATGTATCAAGGTGAATAAAATTTCAAAAGATGTATCAGAGCAAGTTTGAATTTTGAAATATATCAGAGCATAAAAAGAATACTTATTTGCATTGTACTTATGATTTTGCTTTTGATGGATAACTTTTTGTTTAAGTTCTGTCTGATACCAAATTTTGATACCAAAATTCTCAAAGTTTTGTTTAATCTTTCAATCCTTGTTTTTATTTAATTTCTCCAATATTTGTTTAATTTCTCCAATATTTATTTAATTTTTCCAATATTTGTTTTAATCTTTCAATCTTTATTTTTGTTTAATTTCTCCCCCTTTTTCTCATAATTTAGGGTTTTGCTTTTTGTCTAATTTTAATTTTTGTTTTTATTTAATTTCTCTCCCTTTTTGACATCATCAAACATAGTTAACTCTTCCTTTTCTTTTTTTAAAATATTCTTTAATTTCTTCCTCTTTAGAGTTTTTCACAGATGTTTGCTCCCCCTTAATATAGCAATTATCAACAGCAAACAACAACAAGGAGAAGACAATATTTCAAAGAAGAAAATATATAACCATATGATCATTACAAAGAGGTAGAAATATAGGTAAAAGATGATTCCATTAATATCATAATTGTTTCAATACATAAAATTCAACCAGCTAAATGTCAATACATGGCCCCAAGGTATAGATCCTAGAACAAGATACTAACTCCTAGGACCTAGTAAAGATCAAGATAAGTCAATGATCGGAGTCATCAGATATAGGGTGAGGAGATGATGGATCAGAAGTGCGTCCTCTACCCCGTCTGCCTCTGCCATGAGTAAGAGGGCGAGATGAACTGGGTGGCTGAGAATGCTGAGATGCTAGGGCTGATACCATGAGTTTGATAGAATCAAGTACGTTCAGTGCTCTAGAAACAGATTGAAGTAGAGCAGTGAACTGGTTGGTAGCATGCTCACTCGATCCTCGGATCTCTTTTCTCAGTAATTCATATCCACCTTCTAGTGCTCCTCTGAGCCTGCCAGCTTCTGCAGTGAGGTCTGTGACCTCAATAGTAGACTCCTGTGGCTGGGGATGGGCCAATGCAAGGACTTGCCCCTGCAAGTCAAGAACTCTGCCAGTCAATCTCCAGACTGTGTCCTCAAGCTGCTGTATCCTGACGGACTGATCTGAAATCATCTGAAATACAGTGGATATGTGGGGAGTAATGGTCTGATCAGAAGAGGTAGCTCTAGGTGCAAAAGAAGTACTACTCCACTGGCTAGACAGCAAAGAAGCCACACGCTGTGAAATATGCTCGATCTGATAGTCAGCCAGTCTGAACTCTGAATGAGGTGCTCTGCTCTCTGACTGATACACTGGTGTAGGCATCCTAGTAAACTCAGAAGGGCCAGCCTCAGTATCAGGAATGAACTGGGTATCTGGTGAAGCTGCCCTGAAATCATGTACAGGAGAAGATGGACCTTCTTCTTCTACTCTGCCTTCAGTTCTGTCTTCAGCTCTTTCCTCAACTCTCTCCTCAGCTCTTTCTTCAGAGCCCTTGATCCAACCACCAACAGTCTTTGTAATTTCCATTCGGTGCAGGCTGTGTTGGTTGAAAGTGTCCACATGTGAGAGCTTGGTAGGTGTCTCCCCTTCACAACTAACTCCAAACCTCCTAAATACTCTAGTAAGGGCCATACCATAAGGCAAGTGTGCCTTGGATCTGTTCAAAGTTTCTCTCATGGCCTCTATCATAAATGCGGGGAGGTTTAGGGGGGTCTGAGTGATGACATGAAACATGACACATACATCTCTGCCAGACAGTAAGTCATGTCTACCACTCCTAGGAAAGAAGAGTTTTGAAACTATCTGATGCAGGACTCTCATCTCAATGGACAATAGCTTTGCTTCCAATTTGTTTAAACTTCCTGAAAAAGCTTCTCCTAAGATAATTCTGATCCCTTCTTCTTTAATTGGGAGTTCCATATATGAGTATCCTTCACTAGGCAACTGAAGTATTTCTCCCAATATCCTAGAATCCAAGCATATATCAATTCCCTTTACAGTTGAAGTCACTGACCCGTTTCCATAATTTAGGTTCTGGTAGAACTCTCTGACTAGATCAACATAGGTGACTTCCTTAAGGGAGCAGTAAAGTTCCCATCCTTGATTTTTGATCTTGGTAGCAAAAGTAAAGCCTTCTTTCTCAAAGAACCGAAAATCTATATTTTTCCCGGTTTCTACTTTTCTATCAGAAAGAGGATTTACACTGGGGCTTATGGAGGATTGAGAGGGACCTTGAGCAGGTACAGAAACTGGATCGGGAACACTGGAAGACTGAGCATGCCTTTTCTTTCGGACAACTTCTCAGGCTCACGGATTGATTTCCTTCTTTGGGGAAGTTTCATCTTTGGAGCCATATCCAATAAAGTAGCAGACAAGAAGGAGGAGGGATCACAAGAGAGTAAAGAGGAATTTTAGTGGAGAAAAGAAGTGGATTTTGGAAGTTCGGTGAAGTGCTAGGGCACGTTCCAACCGCGCCAAGCAAAGCGAGAAATCACGAGAAATCTCTTTTCCAAGGAGGCGATTTTTGATGGAGAGTAGGAGGGAGAATTGCCTCAGAATTGATCCTTGGATTTGGAGCAAAAAGAGTTGGAGAAGACGGCTTTTGGAAGAAGACGATGGGAAGATGAGTCGTCTCACGAACAGGGTTTCCCGTTTAAAAACAATGAACCCGATGGAAGTTGGTGGGATTTACAAGTTTGCCATTGAGTCGACTCATGGGGGTCGACTCATGAAGTTCAGAAATTCAGGAAAAATGCAAATAAATTCCAAAAAATTCAAAATTTTGAGTGAAGGAATTTTGCTCAAAGATAAGTTTTTAGAGTGATAAATCTGAGCTTTTGGGATCAGGATAGATGTTGAAAATTGAGCTCTAAGAGTTTTTGACATCTATTCTTTGGAAATTGAGAAATTTCAGACAAATGGATCTAGAATTCCTAGATTTCTCCTAATTTCACAGAATCTATCCTCACTAAGGGCCTTTGTAAAGATATCGGCTAATTGATTTTAGTGCAAACATATTCAAGAATTATATTTTTGTTTTGAACATGTTCTCTTATGAAATGATGTCTTATTTCAATATGTCTAGATCTTGAGTGTTGAATTGGATTTTTAGATAGATTTATGGCACTTGTATTATCACATTTTATTGGTGTTTCATTAAGTTTGATTCCAAAATCTTCTAGTTGTTGCTTAATCCACAAGATTTGAGCACAACAACTTTCGACTGTAATGTATTTGGCCTCAGCCGTAGACAGTGCCACCGAATTTTGTTTCTTGCTAAACTATGAGATTAGGTTAACTCCAAGAAATTGACAAGTTCCACTTGTGCTTTTTCTATCTAATTTACATCCAGCAAAATCAGCATCAGAATATCCTAACAAATTAATTTGTGAGTCCTTAGAGTACCATAACCCTATAGTTTGTGTACCATTTAAGTATCTAAGGATTCTTTTAACAGCATTCAAATGAGATTCCTTAGGATTAGATTGATATCTAGCACATGAACAAACACTAAACATGATATCAGGCCTACTTGCAGTTAGATATAATAATGAGCCAATCGTACCTCTATAGTATTTTAAGTCTACGCTTTTACCTTCATCATCCTTGTCAAGCTTACTTGAGGGACTCATTGGTGTGCCAATTGGTTTGCAGTTCTCCATTCTAAATCTTTTGAGTAGTTCCTTGGTGTACTTGCTTTGGGTGATGGAGATTTCCTCTTTTGATTGTTTGATTTGGAGTCCGAGGAAGAAGGTGAGTTCTCCCATCATGCTCATCTCGAACTCTCCCTGCATAAGCTTAGCAAAGTCTTGACAAAGGGATTCATTAGTAGACCCAAAAATTATGTCATCAACGTAAATTTGTATAATTAGCATATCATTTTGGTTTCTTTTAATAAATAGGGTTGTATCTACATTGCCTCTTGAGAAACCATTATTTAGTAAAAATTTGCTTAGCCTTTCATACCATGCTCTAGGTGCTTGTTTTAGACCATATAAAGCTTTATTTAATCTAAAGACATGATTGGGAAAAGCATGATTTTCAAATCCAGGGGGTTGTTCTACATATACTTCTTCAGAAATATATCCATTTAAAAATGCACTTTTAACATCCATTTGAAATAGTTTGAATTTCATAAAGCAAGCATAAGCAAGTAGAAGTCTAATGGCTTCTAATCTAGCAACAGGTGCAAAGGTTTCATCAAAATCAATTCCTTCTTCTTGATTATATCCCTTAGCAACCAGTCTTGCTTTATTTCTAATTACACTTCCATGCTCATCTAATTTGTTTCTAAAGACCCATTTTGTACCAATTATTGAATAATCTTTAGGTCTTTTCACTAAGGTCCAAACATTATTTCTTTCAAATTGATTAAGTTCTTCTTGCATAGCATTAATCCAATTATGATCATTTTCAGCTTCTTCAAAATTTTAGGTTCAAGTTGAGATACAAATGCACAATGATTAAGTACATCTCTAAGTGAAGAACGTGTTTTTATCCCATGCATAGGATCACCAATTATTAACTCCTTAGGGTGGTTGTGAACATACCTCCATTCCTTGGGTAAGTCATTTGTACCTTGAGGTTGTTCTTGAACTTCTTCACCTTTCTCATTTTGTTTGTCTTTTTGATCCTTGTCTTCTGGAGTTGCTGAGTCTTTCAGAGTGATCTCCTTCATACCTTCTATTAGTGGATCTGCATCATCAACACCCTCATTCTTCCTTGAAGGAAGATCGTTAGATTCATCAAAGACAACATGTATGGACTCCTCAACTACTAAAGTTCTTTTGTTGAAAATTCTAAATGCTTTACTAGTGGAGGAGTAACCTAGAAGGATTGCTTCATCTGATTTTGCATCAAATTTACCAAGTTTTTCTTTGCCATTATTTAATACAAAACATCGGCAACCAAAAACATGAAAATATGCAATATTTGGTTTTCTTCCTTTCCAAAGTTCATAGGGGTTTTCTTTAAAAATTATCTAATTAAAGCACGATTTAAAATGTAACATGCTGTGTTAATTGCTTCCGCCCAAAAATATTTTGGAAGGTTGCTTTCACAAAGCATGGTACGGGCCATTTCTTCTAAGGTTCTGTTTTTCCTTTCAACTACCCCATTCTGTTGGGGTGTCCTAAGAGCAGAGAAGTTATGGCCAATTCCATTTTCATCACAAAAATTTTAAAGTCATGATTTTCAAATTCTGTTCCATGATCACTTCTAATATTTTGAATTGAAAACCCTTTTTCATTAGTAACTTTTCGATGAAATTTAGTGAAAATTTGAAAAGTTTCATTTTTGTGAGCTAAAAAGAAAACCCAAGTAAAACGAGAGTAATCATCAATTATTACAAATCCATATCCTTTTCCTCCTAGACTAGTGGTTTTAGTTGGTCCAAATAAATCCATATGTAAAAGCTCTAAAGGTCTAGAAGTTGAAACAGTGTTTTTGGATTTAAATGATACTCTAGTTTGTTTACCTAATTGGCATGCATCACAAATTCTATCCTTTTCAAAATTCAGTTTTGGCAAACCGAGAACTAAATCCTTTTTAATTAATTTTGAGAGAGAATGCATGCTAATGTGTGCAAGTCTACGATGCCACAGCCAACTAGTCTCATTTATTTTAGTATTTAAGGAAACTAGGCATTGCATGTCTAATTTAGTTAAATCATTCAAGTCTACCATATAAACATTGCCATGCCTATGTCCTATAAATTTAATGCCATCGTTAATAGGACTCGTCACAATGCAAACAGATGATTCAAAACTTACTTTATATCCTTTATCACAGAATTGACTAATGCTAAGTAAGTTATGCTTTAAACCTTTAACTAATAAAACATTCTCAATGTATTTGGAGGGAGTGATACCAATGTTACCTATCCCGATGATCTTTCCTTTGCCATTATCTCCAAAGGTGACCATCCCTCCATCCTTAGCATCAAGCGTGATGAATTGTGATTCATCACCAGTCATATGTCTCGAGCATCCGCTATCAAGATACCATTTCCTGTTTCCTTCTTGGGATGCTAGACACACCTGCAAGCAAAGGTCACGTTTCTGTCTTAGGTACCCAAGCTTTCTTGGGTCCTTTCAGGTTAGTCAGAATGGTTCCTTTTGGAATCCATATTTTCTTTGTATTTGCATATTTGTTAATAAGACATGTGTATGATTTATGTCCTATTCTTCCACATTTAAAATAAGTAATATTTGTAGACTTGTTACTTGAATAAATATCCTTCAGAAATTTTTGTTTCTTCAGGGGTTTATAACCAAGTCCAGCCTTATCATATATAGCTTTCTGATTTTCAAGGATCATATTTAGTTTGTTTGAACTTAAGGTGAACTTATCTACTATAGATTTCAGCTTGTTCATTTCATCCTTTAAGTTTTGATTTTCTTGAATCAAGGTGAATTTTTCAATTGAAAGATTTTCAGCTTGTTTCACTAAGGACTGATTTTCCAATTTCAGCTCTTTGTTTTTCTTTCCTAGTTTCTTTAATTCATCAATTGAATCATAGAATGCTTCATGCAATTCTTCAAAAGTAAATTCACTAGTGGATTCAGAAGTTACCTCATTTTCATGTGCCATCAGGCACAGATTGGCTTGTTCTGTTGAGGTTTCCTCATCGGAGCTTGAGTCATCACTCGCACTCCAGGTCGCCATCATTGCCTTCTTTTTGAACTTCTTTGGACTTTTCTTCAATTGTGGACATTCGGATCTGAAATGTCCTGGCTTCTTGCACTCGTAGCATATAGGGGATTGATCTTTCTCCTTTTCTTTGCTTTGATCCCCTTTTGTGAATTTCTTTCTCATCCCCTGTTTCCTTTTTCTTAGAAACTTCTTAAATTTTCGGGTGATGAGAGCCATCTCCTCATCCTGATCTTCATCTTCAGAGTCATCCATTTCATAATCAGGTGAAGTTATGGATTTGAGGGCAATGGTTCTTTTCTTTTTGACTTCATCCTCTTGATGTTGCTTCATGCTAAGTTCATGAGTCATCAAGGATCCAAGAAGCTCTTCTAGAGGTAGAGTGTTCAAGTCCTTTGCTTCTTGGATGGCAGTCACCTTGGCTTCCCAAGTTCTTGGCAGTGACCTGAGAATCTTCCTTACAAGTTCACTGTTAGTATAAGATTTGCCAAGACTCTTTAAATCATTGATTATATCAGTAAAATGAGTAAACATAGCAGTTATGGACTCATCATGCTCTATTTTGAACAATTCATATTTATGTACAAGCATGTTTATTTTAGACTCTTTTACTTGATTTGTTCCCTCATGGGTGACTTCTAACCTATTCCATATTTCTTTAGCAGATGCACAAGTAGAAATGCGATTAAATTCACTAGCATCTAGCGCACAATAAAGAACATTCATAGCTTTGGCATTTAATTGTGCCAATTTCTTGTCAACCTCATCCCATTCTTTCTCGGGTTTGGTTGACTCCTCACCATCTATAATCTTGGTGGGTGTGTGAGGACCATTCACTATGATACTCCACATATCATAGTCGAGTGCTTGTATGAAAATCTTCATCCGAGCTTTCCAATAGGTGTAATTAGACCCATTGAAAAGTGGAGGTCGGTTTGTTGATTGCCCCTCGGCTAGAGAAGTTCCAACATGGGTTGCCATAGATCTTTGGCTCTTTGATTGTTAGATCAAAGAAGGGCTAGAGCACCGGCTCTGATACCACTTGGTGCCCAGCTATGCAACCCAAGAGGGGGGGTGAATTGGGTTTCTAAAAAATTTTAAGCCCAACAGATTACTTATGAAGAACAAAACAAAGACTTTAATTCAATATTAATTCCCTAAGGCAGGAATGCAAGAATATAATAAAGAAATAAAGTGAAGAGATAAAGCACACCACAAACACAAGGATTTATAGTGGTTCGGTGCTAACCTTGCACCTACATCCACTCCCCAAGATCCTACTTGGGAATTTCAATCCACTATCCTTTGTATTCAATCCGAATACAAAACGTCGGAAACTCCGACACTAGCTATCCCAAGCTAGATCACTTGTTTCCCGGGTACAAGTAAACCCAAAATACTCCGATTTTAGGTTCGGATCAACCTTTCCTTGTTTTGGAAATCCTCCAAACACAAGAACAAAAACTCACAAAGAGTAAGAGTATTTAGAGCACAGATTAATACAATAACAGCTCCTTAAATGAGCAAATATAACAATAAAAGCTTTACTCAAATGAAGAACCCCTTTTTCGAATTTTCTCAAAGTGGATGAACGCTTGAATGCTTGAGAAGAGGTTGATTGTTGGTTGAAGATCTCTTGAAAGCTTTGAACGATCTCTAGATCAAGGTTGAAACAATAGGCGTGAAGAATTCTCTCCTTGAAAGATCTTGCTTTTCTCTTTCACAATCTCTCTGGTATATTGTGGATCCTCTCTCTTTTTCTTTTTGGATTTTTTGTTGATCTCAGGCTTTTTCGTGCAAATTTTGGATCCTCTCTTCTATTCTTCTCTCTTTCTTGTCTCTTTTGATTTCACGTTTGATCCGCTATTTAATCTGCAATTTCTTTCATCATTTTAAGCATTTTGTAGCATTAGAAGCAAGAGAAAATAATTTAGGTAGATAAAGAGCCGTTAGAGGATTTTTAGGAAGCATAAATGGCAATTAAAACGGGCAAAAAAATAGCCGTTGCTGACATTTCCCATCGCAGGGGTCGACTCATGAGTCGACTCATGCTTCAGGGGTTGACTCATGAGTCGACCTCTGTTGCAAAAACCAGAGAATACGTTTCTGGAAATTCTTGGCTCAAATTAGCAGGGGTCGACTCATGAGTCGACTCATGCCTTGTGGGTCGACTCATGAGTCGACTCATAGGTCGTGCCAAGCCAGAAAACTAGCGTGCCAAGGAGAATTTTTGCGTGCCAATCAGCTCACAGTGCCATGAGTTGACTCATGAGTCGACTCATGCACTTCAAACCTTCATAACTTGAAGAATATAAGTCCAAACACAATGAAATTTTCACCAATAGATTTTAAATCATTTGTTCTACCAAATGGTACTATCAAATCAGGATTTTAATGAAATTACAATTTTGCCCTTGAAGAGCATAAGGACTTTTTCATTTTAAAATTATTTGTATCCCTTCAATCTGCTTTGTAATCATCAAAATCAATCTAGGAGCAACACAGCTCTTTCCTCAGCTCTCTCCTCAGCT
>NC_026005.2:25457433-25574539 GCF_000442705.2 Elaeis guineensis
TTGATGATTACAAAGCAGATTGAAGGGATACAAATATTTTAAAATGAAAAAGTCCTTATGCTCTTCAAGGGCAAAATCAATTTCACTAAAATCCTGATTTGATAGTACCATTTGGTAGAACAAATGATTTGAAATCTATTGGTGAAAATTTCATTGTGTTTGGACTTATATTTTTGAAGTTATGAAGGTTTGAAGTGCATGAGTCGACTCATGAGTCAACTCATGGCACTGTGAGCTGATTGGCACGCAAAAATTCTCTTGGCACGCTAGTTTTCTGGCTGGCACGACCTGTGAGTCGACTCATGAGTCGACCCACAAGGCATGAGTCGACTCATGAGTCGACCCTGCTAATTTGAGCCAGAAATTCCAGAAAAGCATTCTCTGGTTTTTGCAACAGAGGTCGACTCATGAGTCGACCCCTGAAGCATGAGTCGACTCATGAGTCGACCCCTGCGACGGAAATGTCAGCAACGGCTATTTTTTGCCCATTTTAATTGCCATTTATGCTTCCTAAAAATCTCTAACGGCTCTTTATCTGCCTAAATTGTTTTCTCTGCTTCTAATGCTACAAAATGCTTTAAATGATGAAAGAAATTGCAGATTAAATAGCGGATCAAACGTGAAATCAAATGTGAAGAAAAAGGAGAAAAAGAAGAAAAAGAGAAAACAAAAGAAAGGATCCGAAATTTGCACGAAAAAGCCTGAGATCAACGAAAATCCAAAGAGAAAAAGAAGAGGATCCACAATATACCAGAGAGATTGTGATAGAGAAAAGCAGATCTTTCAAGGAGAGAATTCTTCACGCCTATTGTTTCAACCTTGATCTAGAGATCGTTCAAAGCTTTCAAGAGATCTCAATCAACAATCACCTCTTCTCAAGCATTCAACGTTCATCACTTGAGAAATCTGAAAAATGGGTTCTTCATTTGAGTAAAGCTTTTATTGTTATATTTGCTCATTTAAGGAGCTTTATTGTATTAATCTGTGCTCTAAATATTCTTACTCTTTGTGAGTTTTTGCTCTTATTTTGGAGGATTTCCAAAACAAGGAAAGATTGATCCGAACCTGAAATCGGAGTGTTTTGGGTTTGCTTGTACCCGGGAAATAGGTTCTAGCTTGGGATAGCTAGGGTCGGAGTTTCCGACGTCTTGTATTCTAGCTTGGGATAGCTAGTGTCGGAGTTTCCGACGTTTTGTATTCGGGTTGAATACAAAGGATAGTGGATTGAAATTCCCAAGTGGGATCTTGGGGAGTGGATGTAGGTGCAAGGTTAGCACCGAACCACTATAAATCCTTGTGTTTGTGGTGTGCTTTATTGCTTTATCTTATTTCTTTATTATATCCTTGCAATACTGCTTTAGGTAATTAATATTGATTTAAAGCCATTGTTTTGTTCTTCATAAATTATCTGTTGGGCTTAAATTTTTAGAAACCCAATTCACCCCCCCCTCTTGGGTTGCATAGCTGGGCAACAAGTGGTATCAGAGCCAGTGCTCTAGCCTTCTTTGATCTAACAATCAAAGAGCCAAAGATCTATGGCAACCCATGTTGGAACTTCTCTAGCCGAGGGGTAATCAACAAACCGACCTCCACTTTTCAATGGGTCTAATTACACCTATTGGAAAGCTCGGATAAAGATTTTCATACAAGCACTCGACTATGATATGTGGAGTATCATAGTGAATGGTCCTCACACACCCACCAAGATTATAGATGTGAGGAGTCACCAAACCCGAGAAAGAATGGGATGAGGTTGACAAGAAATTGGCACAATTAAATGCCAAAGCTATGAATGTTCTTTATTGTGCACTAGATGCTAGTGAATTTAATCGCATTTCTACTTGTACATCTGCTAAAGAAATATGGAATAGGTTAGAAGTCACCCATGAGGGAACAAATCAAGTAAAAGAGTCTAAAATAAACATGCTTGTACATAAATATGAATTGTTCAAAATAGAGCATGATGAGTCCATAACTGCTATGTTTACTCGTTTTACTGATATAATCAATGGTTTAAAGAGTCTTGGCAATCTTATACTAACAGTGAACTTGTAAGGAAGATTCTCAGGTCACTGCCAAGAACTTGAGAAGCCAAGGTGACTGCCATCCAAGAAGCAAAGGACTTGAACACTCTACCTCTAGAAGAGCTTCTTGGATCCTTGATGACTCATGAACTAGCATGATGCAACATCAAAAGGATGAAATCAAAAAGAAAGAACCATTGCCCTCAAATCTACAACTTCACCTGATTATGAAACAGATGACTCTGAAGATGAAGATCAGGATGAGGAGATGGCTCTCATCACCCGGAAATTCAAGAAGTTTCTAAGAAAAAGGAAACAGGGGATGAGAAAGAAATTCACAAAAGAGATCAAAGCATAGAAAAGGAGAAAGATCAAACCCCTATATGCTACGAGTGCAAGAAGCCAGGACATTTCAGATCCGATTGTCCTCAATTGAAGAAAGGTCCAAAGAAATTCAAAAAGAAGGCAATGATGGCGACCTGGAGTGCGAGTGATGACTCAAGCTCCGATGAGGAAACCTCAACAGAACAAGCGAATCTGTGCCTGATGGCACATGAAAATGAGGTAACTTCTGAATCCACTAGTGAATTTACTTTTGAAGAATTGCAAGAAGCATTCTATGATTCAATTGATGAATTAAAGAAACTAGGGAAGAAAAACAAAGAGCTGAAATTGGAAAATCAGTCCTTAGTGAAACAAGCTGAAAATCTTTCAATTAAAAATTCACCTTGATTCAAGAAAATCAAAACTTAAAGGATGAATGAACAAGCTGAAATCTATAGTAGATAAGTTCACCTTAAGTTCAAACAAGCTAAATATGATCCTTGATAATCAGAAAGCTATATATGATAAGGCTGGACTTGGTTATAAACCCCTGAAGAAACAAAAAATTTTTGAAGGATATTTATGCAAATTATTAAGCAAAAAGCCTACAAATATTACTTGTTTTAAATGTGGAAGAATAGGACATAAATCATACACATGTCTTATTAACAAATATGCAAACACAAGAAAATATGGGTTCCAAAAGGAACCATTCTGACTAACCTGAAAGGACCCAAGAAAGCTTGGGTACCTAAGACAGAAACTTGATCTGTGCTTGCAGGTGTGTCTAGCATCCCAAGAAGGAAACAGGAAATGGTATCTTGACAGCGGATGCTCGAGACACATGACTGGTGATGAATCACAATTCATCACGCTTGATGCTAAGGATGGAGGGATGGTCACCTTTGGAGATAATGGCAAAGGAAAGATCATCGGGATAGGTAACATTGGTATCACTCCCTCCAAATACATTGAGAATGTTTTACTGGTTAAAGGTTTAAAGCATAACTTACTTAGCATTAGTCAATTCTGTGATAAAGGGTATAAAGTAAGTTTTGAATCATCTGTTTGCATTGTGACAAGTCCTATTAACGATGGCATTAAATTTATAGGACATAGGCATGGCAATGTTTATATGGTAGACTTGAATGATTTAACTAAATTAGACATGCAATGCCTAGTTTCCTTAAATGCTAAAATAAATGAGACTTGTTGGCTGTGGCATCGTAGACTTGCACATATTAGCATGCATTCTCTTTCAAAATTAATCAAAAAGGATTTAGTTCTTGGTTTGCCAAAATTGAATTTTGAAAAGGATAGAATTTGTGATGCATGCCAATTAGGTAAACAAACTAGAGTATCATTTAAATCCAAAAACACTGTTTCAACCTCTAGACCTTTAGAGCTCTTACATATGGATTTATTTGGACCAACTAGAACCACTAGTCTAGGAGGAAAACGATATAGATTTGTAATAATTGATGATTACTCTCGTTTTACTTGGGTTTTCTTTTTAGCTCACAAAAATGAAACTTTTCAAATTTTCACTAAATTTCATCGAAAAGTCACTAATGAAAAAGGGTTTTCAATTCAAAATATTAGAAGTGACCATGGAACAGAATTTGAAAATCATGAATTTGAAAATTTTTGTGATGAAAATGGAATTGGCCACAACTTCTCTGCTCCTAGGACACCCCAACAGAATGGGTAGTAGAAAGGAAAAACAGAACCTTAGAAGAAATGGCCCGTACCATGCTTTGTGAAAGCAACCTTCCAAGATATTTTTGGGCAGGAATCTATTAACACAGCATGTTACATTTTAAATCGTGCTTTAATTAGACAATTTTTAAAGAAAACCCCTTATGAACTTTGGAAAGGAAGAAAACCAAATATTGCATATTTTCATGTTTTTGGTTGCCGATGTTTTGTATTAAATAATGAAAAGAAAAACTTGGTAAATTTGATGCAAAATCAGATGAAGCAATCTTCTAGGTTACTCCTCCACTAGTAAAGCATTTAGAGTGTTCAACAAAAGAACCTTAGTAGTTGAGGAGTCCATACATGTTGTCTTTGATGAATCTAACGATCTTCCTTCAAGGAAGAATGAGGGTGTTGATGATGCAGATCCACTAATAGAAGGTATGAAGGAGATCACTCTGAAAGATTCAGCAACTCCAGAAGACAAGGATCAAGAAGATGAACAAAATGAGAAAGGTGAAGAAATTCGAGAACAACCTCAAGGTACAAATGACTTACCCAAGGAATAGAGGTATGTTCACAACCACCCTAAGGAATTAATTATCAGTGATCCTATGCTTGGGGTAAAAATACGTTCTTCACTTAGAGATGTACTTAATCATTGTGCTTTTGTATCTCAACTTGAACCTAAAACTTTTGAAGAAGCTGAAAATGATCATAACTGGATTAATGCTATGCAAGAAGAACTTAGTCAATTTGAAAGAAATAATGTTTGGACCTTAGTGAAAAGACTTAAAGATTATTCAATAATTGGCACAAAATGGGTCTTTAGAAACAAATTAGATGAGCATGGAAATGTAATTAGAAATAAAGCAAGACTGGTTGCTAAGGGATATAATCAAGAAGAAGGAATTGATTTTGATGAAACCTTTGCACCTGTTGCTAGATTAGAAGCCATTAGACTTCTACTTGCTTATGCTTGCTTTATGAAATTCAAACTATTTCAAATGGATGTTAAAAGTACATTTTTAAATGGATATATTTCTGAAGAAGTATATGTAGAACAACCCCCTGGATTTGAAAATCATGCTTTTCCCAATCATGTCTTTAGATTAAATAAAGCTTTATATGGTCTAAAACAAGCACCTAGAGCATGGTATGAAAGGCTAAGCAAATTTCTACTAAATAATGGTTTCTCAAGAGGCAATGTAGACACAACCCTATTTATTAGAAGAAACCAAAATGATATGCTAATTATACAAATTTATGTTGATGACATAATTTTTGGGTCTACTAATGAATCCCTTTGTCAAGACTTTGCTAAGCTTATGCAGGGAGAGTTCGAGATGAGCATGATGGGAAAACTCACTTTCTTTCTCGGACTCCAAATCAAACAATCAAAAGAGGGAATCTCCATCACCCAAAGCAAGTACACCAAGGAACTACTCAAAAGATTTGGAATGGAGAACTGCAAACCAATTGGCACACCAATGAGTCCCTCATGTAAGCTTGACAAGGATGATGAAGGTAAAAGCGTAGACTTAAAATACTATAGAGGTATGATTGGCTCATTATTATATCTAACTGCAAGTAGGCCTGATATCATGTTTAGTGTTTGCTTATGTGCAAGATATCAATCTAATCCTAAGGAATCTCATTTGAATGCTGTTAAAAGAATCCTTAGATACTTAAATGGTACACAAACTATAGGGTTATGGTACTCTAAGGACTCATAAATTAATTTGTTAGGATATTCTGATGCTGATTTTGCTGGATGTAAATTAGATAGAAAAAGCACAAGTGGAACTTGCCAATTTCTTGGAGTTAACTAATCTCATGGTTTAGCAAGAAACAAAATTCGGTGGCACTGTCTACGGCTGAGGCCGAATACATTACAGCCGGAAGTTGTTGTGCTCAAATCTTATGGATTAAGCAACAACTCGAAGATTTTGGAATCAAACTCCCAATAAAATGTGACAATACAAGTGCCATAAATCTATCTAAAAATCCAATACAACACTCAAGATCCAAACATATTGAAATAAGACATCATTTTATAAGAGAACATGTTCAAAATAAAAATATAATTCTTGAATATGTTTGCACTGAAAATCAATTAGCCGATATCTTTACAAAGGCCCTTAGTGAGGATAGATTCTGTGAAATTAGGAGAAATCTAGGAATTCTAGATCCATTTGCCTAAACTTCTCTTAATTATTATCAAATATTCTTAGAGCTCAATTTTCAACAACTATCCTGGTTCCAAAAGCTCAGACTTATAACTCTAAAAACTTATCATTGAGCAAAATTCTTTCTCCCAAAATTTTGAATTTTTTTGGAATTTATTTACATTTTTCCTGAATTTATGAACTTCATGAGTCGACCCCATGAGTCGACTCAATGGCAAACTTGTAAATCCCACAAACTTCTCACGGGCTCATTATTTTTTAAACGGGAACCCTGTTTGTGAGACGACTCATCTTCTCATCGTCTTCCTTCCGAAAGCCGTTCTTTCCAACTCTTTTTGCTCCAAATCTAAGGATCACTTCTGTAGCAATTCTCCCTCCTTCTCTCCACCAAAAATCGCCTCCTTGAAAAGGACTTTTCTGTGCTTTCTCGCAGTGATTGGCGCGGGTGGAACTGCCCTAGAACTTCACCGTTCATTCAAAATTCACTTCTTTTCTCCACCAAAATTCTTCTTTACTCTTTTGTGATCCCTCCTCCACTGAATTCAAGTCTTCTTGTCTGCTACTTTATTGGATATGGCTCCAAAGATGAAACTTCCCCAAAGGAGGAAATCAATCCGAGAGCCTGAGGAAATTGTCCGAAAGAAAAGGCATGCTCAGTCTTCCAGTATTCCCGATCCATTTTCAGTACCTGCTCAAGGTCCCTCTCAATCCTCCAAAAGCCCAGTGTAAATCCTCTTTCTGGTAGAAAAGTAGAAACCGGGAAAAATATAGATTTTCGGTTCTTTGAGAAAGAAGGCTTTACTTTTGCTACCAAGATCAAAAATCAAGGATGGGAACTTTATTGCTCTCTTAAGGAAGTCACCTATGTTGATCTAGTCAGAGAGTTCTACCAGAACCTAAATTATGGAAACGGGTCTGTGACTTCAACTGTAAAGGGGATTGACATCTGTTTGGATTCTAGGATATTGGGAGAGATACTTCAGTTGCCTAGTGAAGGATACTCATATATGGAACTCCCAATTAAAGAAGAAGGGATCAGAATTATCTTAGGAGAAGATTTTTCAGGAAGTTTAAACAGATTGGAAGCAAAGCTACTGTCCATTGAGATGAGGGTCCTACATCAGATTGTGACAAAACTATTCTTTCCTAGGAGTGGTAGATATGACTTACTATCTGACAGAGATGTATGTGTCATGTTTCATATCATCACTCAGACCCCCCTAAACCTCCCTGCACTTATGATAGAGGCCATGAGAGAAACTTTGAACAGATCCAAGGCACACTTGCCTTATGGTATGGCCCTTACTAGAATTTTAGGAGGTTTGGAGTTAGCTGTGAGGGGGAGACACCTACCAAGCTCTCACATGTGGACACTTTCAACCAACACAGCCTGCACCGAATGGGAATTACAAAGACTGTTGGTGGTTGGATCAAGGGCTCTGAAGAAAGAGCTGAGGAGAGAGCTGAGGAAAGAGCTGAAGACAGAACTGAAGGCAGAGTAGAAGAAGAAGGTCCATCTTCTCCTGTACATGATTTCAGGGCAGCTTCACCAGATACTCAGTTCATTCCTGATACTGAGGCTGGTCCTTCTGAGTTTACTAGGATGCCCACACCAGTGTATCAGCCAAAGAGCAGAGCACCTCCATCAGAGTTCAGACTGGCTGACGATCAGATCGAGCATATTTCACAGCGTGTGGCTTCTTTGTTGTCTAGCCAGTGGAGTAGTACTTCTTTTGCACCTGGAACTACTCTTCTGATCAGACCATTACTCCCCACATCTCCACTGTATTTCAGATGATTTCAGATCAGTCCGTCAGGATACAGCAGCTTGAGGATACAGTCTGGAGACTTACTGGTAGAGTTCTTGACTTGCAGGGGCAAGTTCTTGCATTGGCCCATCCCCAGCCACAGGAGTCTACTATTGAGGTCACAGACCTCACTGCAGAGGCTGGAAGGCTCAGAGGAGCATTAGAAGGTGGATATGAGCTACTGAGGAAAGAGATCAGATGATCGAGTGAGCATGCTACCACCCAGTTCACTGCTCTACTTCATTCTGTTTCCAGAGCACTGAACGTACTTGATTCTATCAGACTCATGGTATCAGCCCTAGTATCTCAGCGTTCTCAGCCACCCAGTTCATCTCGTCTCCTGCTCGTGCCAGCCTTCCACTCGTGGCAGAGGCAGACGGGTAGAGGACGCACTTCTGATCCATCATCTCCTCACCCTATATCTGATGACTCTGATCATTGACTTATCTAGATCTTAGAGTTAGTATCTTGTTCTAGGATCTATACCTTGGGGCCATGTATTGACATTTAGCTGGTTGAATTTTATGAAACAATTATGATATTAATGGAATCATCTTTTACCTATATTTCTACCTCTTTGTAATGATTATATTTTGGTTATATTTCAATCTTCGATACATCTGTTGAAATATTATCTTCTCCTTATTGTTGTTTGCTGTTGATAATTGCTATATTAAGGGGGAGCAAACATTTGTGAAAAACTCTAAAGAGGAGGAAATTAAAGAATATTTCAGAAAAAGAAAAGGAAGAGTTAACTATGTTTGATGATGTCAAAAAGGGGGAGAAATTAAAATTAAATAAAAATTGAAATTAGACAAAAAGCAAAACCCTAAATTATGAAAAAAAGGGAGAGAAATTAAATTAAAACAAATATTGAAGAAATTAAACAAATATTGGAGAAATTAGACAAAAACAAGGATTGAAAGATTAAACAAAACTTTGAAAATTTTGGTATCAAAATTTGGTATCAGACAGAACTTTAACAAAAAGTTATCCATCAAAAGCAAAATTATGAGTACAATGCAAATAAGTATTTTTTTATATATAAGCTCTGATATTCAAACTTGCTTTTGAAATTTTACTCACCTTGATACATCAATAAGAAATTTGTTTTACTCTGATACATCCTACAATTTCTTTCAACTTGATCTGATACATGATAACATTTGATCCGATACAGTGTGAAGGTTTTTCTAATATATTATAACATTTGCTCTGATACTGTATGAAATTTTCTCTGATACATTAAAATTTTTCTTGCTCTGATACATTATAAAATCTTTTCTGATATCATTGTAAAAATTATTTTTGCTCTGATACATAGAAAAAGTTATTTATCTTCTCTTGCTCTGATATATCTTGAACTCAAAATGATCTAATACCCTTTTCAAATCTTTAAGAAAATGGACAAACTATTTTTGCATTTATATTACATGCCAAAAGAATCATACTCTTTTCAAGCATATACACCTATAATGGATTCTTTTGAAATTAATGCATTAACATAAATATTTTTGTTCATATGTTTTGTCATCATCAAAAAGGGAGAGATTGTTGCTCCTAGATTGATTTTGATGATTACAAAGCAGATTGAAGGGATACAATATTTTAAAATGAAAAAGTCCTTATGCTCTTCAAGGGCAAAATTGTAATTTCACTAAAATCCTGATTTGACAGTACCATTTGGTAGAACAAATGATTTGAAATCTATTGGTGAAAATTTTATTGTGTTTGGACTTATATTTTTGAAGTTATGAAGGTTTGAAGTGCATGAGTCGACTCATGAGTCAACTCATGGCACTGTGAGCTGATTGGCACGCAAAAATTTCCTTGGCACGCTAGTTTTCTGGCTTGGCACGACCTGTGAGTCGACTCATGAGTCGACCCACAAGGCATGAGTCGACTCATGAGTCGACCCCTGCTAATTTGAGCCAAGAAATTCCAGAAAAGCATTCTCTGGTTTTTGCAACAGAGGTCGACTCATGAGTCAACCCCTGAAGCATGAGTCGACTCATGAGTCGACCCCTGCGACGGGAAATGTCAGCAACGGCTATTTTTTTGCCCGTTTTAATTGCCATTTATGCTTCCTAAAAATCCTCTAACGGCTCTTTATCTGCCTAAATTATTTTCTCTTACTTCTAATGCTACAAAATGCTTTAAATGATGAAAGAAATTGCAGATTAAATAGCGGATCAAACGTGAAATCAAATGTGAAGAAAAAGTGAAGAGAAAAAGAAGAAAAAGAGAAGAACAGAAGAAAGGATCCGAAATTTGCACGAAAAAGCCTGAGGTCAACGAAAAATCCAAAAGAAAAAGAGAGAGGATCCACAATATACCAGAGAGATTGTGATAGAGAAAAGCTAGATCTTTCAAGGAGAGAATTCTTCACGCCTATTGTTTCAACCTTGATCTAGAGATCGTTCAAAGCTTTCAAGAGATCTTCAATCAACAATCAACCTCTTCTCAAGCGTTCAAGCGTTCATCCACTTTGAGAAATTCTGAAAAAATGGGTTCTTCATTTGAGTAAAGCTTTTATTGTTATATTTTCTCATTTAAGGAGCTGTTATTGTATTAATCTGTGCTCTAAATATTCTTACTCTTTGTGAGTTTTTGCTCTTATTTTTGGAGGATTTTCAAAACAAGGAAAGGTTGATCCGAACCTGAAATCGGAGTGTTTTGGGTTTGCTTGTACCCGGGAAACAAGTGTTCTAGCTTGGGATAGCTAGGGTCGGAGTTTCCGACGTCTTGTATTCTAGCTTGGGATAGCTAGTGTCGGAGTTTCCGACGTTTTGTATTCGGGTTGAATACAAAGGATAGTGGATTGAAATTCCCAAGTGGGATCTTGGGGAGTGGATGTAGGTGCAAGGTTAGCACCGAACCACTATAAATCCTTGTGTTTGTGGTGTGCTTTATTGTTTTATCTTATTTCTTTATTATATCCTTGTAATACTGCTTTAGGTAATTAATATTGATTTAAAGCCATTGTTTTGTTCTTCATAAATTATCTGTTGGGCTTAAAATTTTTAGAAACCCAATTCACCCCCCCCTCTTGGGTTGCATAGCTGGGCAACATTCATTAAATAGACATACCCATACCTCGATAGGTCATCTGTGAAGGTTATGAAGTAGAAATATCCACCTCTTGCACTTGAGCTCATGGGTCCACATGCATCAGAATGTACCAGACCCAAGAGTTCGCTGGCTCACTCACCTTTTTCAGTAAAAGGTGATTTGGTCATTTTACCAAGAAGACAGGACTCACAAGTTGGAAGTTTTTCACAATCACCTACTTCAAAAATTCTTTCTTGAGCCAACATGTTTATCCTGTTCTTATTGATATGACCTAGCCTACAGTGCTAAAGGTAGACTTCTGACACATTATCTATTCTAGGGCGTTTACCGGAGGTTTGAACCACATTAACAGGTTGTGATAGAAAGTAAATTCTATTATTAAGTTGTCCAACAAACATTGTAACACCATTCAAAATGATATTGCAAATGTTTTCTTTTATTAAAAATTGATAACCATTCATGGCCAAAAGGCCTACAGAAATAATATTTAATAAAAATCTTGGATAATAGTGATATTCACTCAGAATTATGTTTCGAGAATTGATTACAAGGTTCATGATTCCTAATGCTAGAACTGAAACTTTGCTTCCATCTCCAACGTTCAAAAATCTCTCGCCTTCATCAAATCTCCTACTGACCTGCAGACCCTGCATGAAATTGTAAATATGATAAGGGCTTTCGATATCCAATACCCAGGCAGTAGTATCACAAATGAAAAAGTTGCAAGGTGTTATCATATAAGTACCTTGCTTCTTCTTCGGCCTGTTCGGGTCCAGAGAGGCAATGTATAGAGGATAGTTCCTCTTCCAGTGCCCCTGCTTCTTGCAAAAGAAGCACTCTGCCTGGCTCTGGTCGGGCTTGCGCTTCTTGGTCTGACCCTGTGCAGACGTCCCAGCATGCAGCTGCACCTTCTTATTCTTCTTCTTCTTGTTCTTCTTCTTCCCTTTCTTAAAGGGTCAACGACAAGAAGAAGACCCTCCCACAATATTCATCGACTCTTTATGGAGCTGGTGATCCTTCTCAAAGTTCTGCAGCAATCCCAACAAGCCGTGGTAGTTCACTGCAGGCTTTGTCATCCGAAAATGAGTAAGAAAGGGGAGGAAGGACTTGGGCAATGAATTAAGGATCGCATCCTTACTGAGCTGCTCGTGCAAGGGAAAGCCCAGTTTACTTAGGTGCTCAATCATTTCAATCATGTACAGTACATGATCAGTGACTGAGGCTCCATCTCTTATCCGAGCATTGAAAATGGCACAACTAGTTTTGTGCCTTTCAATGTTGTCAGGCGTGCCAAAGGAGTCATTCAACATTTGAAGCATCTCCTGTGGCTAGGCGGTCTCGAACCTGCGGCTGAACTCATCATTCATTACCGCCAGCATAATGCACCGAACGATGGTGCAGTCGTTGAGCCACTTCTGATAAGTGTCTCGGACTATCCCTCTAACGTTCGAGGCTGGCTCCTCAGGTGCCGAATCCGTTACTACATAAAGGATCCGCTCATGCTCAAGGATAATTTTTAATTTTTGATACCAGCTATCGAAATTAAATCCCATGAGCTTGTCATTATCTAATAATGACCAGAGGAACAGGGTAGTGGCCATAGCTGCATAAACATAAACCAGACCTCTATTAGTACATAAATTATAAATACTAAAGACTTGGACTTTAGTCTAATGTTTCTCCCAGTATTTTTACGAACTGGTAGCCTCAACCTCCAATTCGAGGAATTACTTTAATTTCTTAGTGGGTACTAGAATCCACACAGACTACACACGAGCCCAACTTTGGTTGGTCAACCCATGTGCATCTATGGGTAGGTTCATAACCAGTTGTTTCTCTAAACAACTTCTAGTAATTGATTTTGCCCTAGAACTTAATCAGTAGGCTTTGGCCTCCACTAAAAAGATCTGGTTAGGTCCACCATTAACATGATTTGATTTGGTGAATCGGACCAATAAATGATCAGGCCCGACTTTGGTCGGCCAACCTGATCACCATCGAAAGACTCAAACCAAATTATCATATTATGAATAATAATTCCATTAGTCAATAAGCACCAGACCTTTGGGTCTCCAATGATTATTAAACTAATGGACTCATTATCACTCACTTAATGGGAGGCTATGACTTAGTTATCAATATAACTTAATCATTTTTAGGACCTAATAATTTTTGAGAATTTTATTAAAGAATAGATGAGAAGATAAATTACTAGCCAATTTCAATCCTCCCACTGACTTCACCAAGTCAGATTAAAAAAATTTAATTAAGCCAGCATTAGGAGCACCTAAATCAGTCAAACTGATTTACCTAATGACATGGGTGAGCCCTAATCATAAAGTGATCTAATCAAAACCTAATTCACCAGGTTGGCCAGGTAAGTGAGATCAATAGTGGGGATATGCCATTAACTCGTCAGAGATCGAATCACTGCTAGTAGCCTCACTTAAAAACCACTGATCAAATTGCCAAACTTACCTTAGACACCAATCGGTTCATTAGTTTTAATTTGATCAACTTAGTAAATAGGGTTCCACCGCATAGCCATGAATTAAGTCCATCTTGGTCTAGTTAAAGACATGGACCCATTCAACTACAACTATTGAAGTTGAGTCTAGAGTATCCTTGACCTAATCTAATTCAACTTTTGATTAGATTTGATCAATTACTCTAATTTAGTCTATTTCTTTAAGCTAACCTTAGGTCTAACCCAATTATGGACCTAACCCATCTAACCCATTGACCTATAAGTTTATGCAATTGTCTTAGGTCTTAATTCATAATTCTAGACCTACTAGACAACACTTAATTCTTTTAATTAAGTATTTGGGCTGATGGGTCAGGGTTCGGCATTTCAAAAATAATTTTTAAATTTGAAAGATTTTATTTTTTGTTCACCAAATATGTTGACTCATTTCATAAATAGATTAGCACATTTCATAAATAGCAATCCTATTGCTAATTACATAACAGAAAATAACTCAATCAAAATAAATCATGAATATTCTTTTAGATCTAATCTAACATATTAATAATAAATTTCACAATTGAACCTTTACAATTAATTTTTTTCGCTACTTTATCTGCATGGGATAATAATTGCAGTGGCACCCCTACCGCCATAGGAGACCCCATCGAATGGGAGGAGAGGGCCTTTAAACCCTGCTTTTCTCCTATGACCGGACGGTCATGGCAACCAACCCAATTCGATTACTTGCTACTTGGATCAAGTATATCTAAATATATCAATTTCAAAATTTAAATTTCAAATTTCAAATTCTAAATTTTGAATTTTAAATTTCAAACAAATTTTAAATTTCAAATTTTTTGAATTTCAAATTTTGAATTTCAAATTTTGAATTTTAAATTTTGAATTTCAAATTTGAAATTTCAACCAAATTTCAAATTTTAAATTTTGAATTTCAAAATTTTGAATTTTGTATTTCGAAATTCAAATTTCAAATTTTAAATTTTAAATTTTAAATTTAAACTTTTAGATTACAACTTAATCTATGCATGCAAATATATATATCATATCTAAGAACCCGCTCTGATACCATTTATGAGAAAATTCAGTGCAGGGGTAAAATAGTAATTTTAAAACTTTTCAAAATTATGATTTTATATTGAAAAAATATTAATTAATCTAATAAATTAACATAAATTTACCCTACACTAGGATCTAAATATGATATATAGCATGCATGCATTTAAATTTAAAATTCGGATACGAACAGTAAACACTTTACTGTAATGTGTTCAGAACACAATACCTTTGTGCGGGTAGTAGATCGCCACAATCTGATCACCGTCGGAAGAGTCTGATCATCGCAATGCAGCCACACAATGTATCTAGTCTCTGCAGATCATCCACATGAAGCTTCCAATTTGACCGACTCCTCACAAGTGCTAGCTCGTGTAGAGCCCTTTTGACGGTCGATGCTGATCGAACTCCTTCGATCGATGTCTGTCGATTCTTTAGATGCTCTAGATCATCAACAAATATGCTTGAGAGGATATTGAAGATCTCCCTGAGATTTTGTGGGCTCACGACACTCGTAGCTCACTTTCTCACTTCCCAAACCCCAGGCTAAAACTCTAGGGAACTCACCGGAAACCTTGCACCCACTTTTTTTTTCTTTATTTTTCTCTTGGAAGGATATGGACTTTCTTCTCATGCACAAGACTTCTCACGCCCTAGAATTTTTCTCCAAAAATCTTCTTCTTGCATGCCCCACTCTTCTCCTCCTTTTATAACAACGTCAAACATCTTATCCAAAAGAAATGATAAAGATGAGTAATTGCACATTTGAATTCAAATCAAATTTTGAATTCAAATGGACACCAACTCATCCCTGATCCACTAAAAGCATGAGAAGTGGCTTAAATTGTGCATGGAGTGATTTCATGAGAAACCTTTTCTCATGTAATAAATGGGGCATAAAAAAAGGGATAAGGTGCAAAGATTGATTGTCCATTCAAATTCAAACTTTATTTTGAATTTGAATGGCCAACCAATCATCCTTATCCATTCATTTGGCACATTAAAGTGGGGCGTGGAGAGGGTTTGGTGTGAGAAAAAAATTTATGAGAAGTTTCTTCTCATGAATTCAAATGGGTGTAATGGAAGTGAGGTGGCGCATGGAGATTGGGTCAAGGTGGTTTAATTATTTAAACCAACCTAATTGAACCAAATAAGTTAGGTCCAATTAGACTAATTTAAATCTAACTTAATTAGGCTTAATTAAGCTCAATAAAATCCTAATCAAATCAGGAATTGACTAAGTCCAACCCTTGATCAAATCAGAGACCAAACCATCTCGACGATTAGGTCAACTCTTAACCTAATCGGGTCAAACCCAACTGAATCCAATTCAATTGGACTTGATCCAAAAATAATTACTTAATCAAATTGAGTTAATTAGTGATCAAATCACTAATTAAATCTCTCATAAATATTGAGTCCAAATCTGATGGGCAATCAGGCATCAGAATTCATCGATATGTAACCCTAATCGAAAAGTCCCAACCAATGGGACTCTTGATCCCGGTACCCATAATGTGTGGAACTCATGATCAGAGAATTTTGATTCTCGATCACTGAGTCTCAAACATGTAGGATTCTACACCAGCCATCAGATCAGATAGGAACCTCTAATGTGTGTGACCCCACAGGTTTGAACCTAAGCCGGTAGCATAGGAACCAATTCCTGTACTAATTGAAGTGACCATCTAGCAATGGTACCCGATGTCTGGATAGGTCGAAGAGTCACAATCGCAACACTCAGAATCTACATGAATATGGTTACTGTATAATTCATTCTTTTGACCCCTGTGTTTAGGACGACTCAGGGTTAAACTGTCAACCCTGATCAGATCATCTGAATCGTGCTCAACTCACACAGTCCTGTGACTCCTCACAAGGATTACCCTAGCCAAGGTTTTTTTAAATTAAAACACAACTGTACACAGCTCCTAAACTGGAGTGGTCAATCCTATCTTGACACACGCACCGACAAGTCAAGTACTTGACTACACCCAGTAGCCTTCCGTCACTGAATTAGAAATTCAGGTAGTTCAGTGCCTAAGTACAGTGAGTTACTTGCAAGTCACCGTGGCGGTCTCAGGTCGGAGGGATATTTATACCCATATTCCATCAGAGCAAATCTTGACAGCAGAAATAGCTCCAGAGTCGGTCACGTTCAGTGCAGATGTACCCTTATATCTCACCTATATGCCATACCAGTGTCTCCACACTCATTGGTTAAGAGGACAACCAACCTATATAGCACACAACGACCTATGCTTGATAAATATTGTCATCCTTGGTAACAACGTATCATTTGGTCGCGAACAGATTTAAGGACTAAACGACAAATCCTCCTTTGTCGAGTCTAAATAGTCCTAAGGACTTCAGCACAACATAGGAGTTCATTAGAAGATGAAATATTTTATGATGAAAAAATATCAAAATAATTTTTATTAATTCATAATTCATGTACAAATATAAAAATGAGCACAACCGTCAACAGGCTGATGATTGACTTTGGGACACTATGCCCAATAGTTTGTAGGTCTTGAACTTCTCAAGTTCAATTATCCTCCCACTTTCTCTTTCTTGGATAAATTCTTTTTTCAAAAAGTAGCATGTCTACTGACAAATACCTTTTGTTTAGCAGGATGGTAGAAGTAGTATCACATACTCTTCTTAGGATAACTTACAAATCTGTACTTATCTAATCTAGCATAAAGCTTATGTTCATCAACTCTTTTAACATAAGCAAGACAACCCCATACCTACATATGTGTAAGGCTCAGTCTCTTTCCTTTCCATATCTTATATGGAGTGCTAGTAATAGATTTTGATGATATCTTATTCAAAATATATACAGCAGTTTCTAGGGTATATTATCAGAATGAGATTGAAAGGTCTGTGAAGCATATTATGAACCACATCATATCTCATATGGAGAATCCATTTCTGGCCTGAGTTGTTATTAGCCTTCAAACATTTATATGTACAAGACCCAATAACTTGCTCATCTTTTTCCTATGTCTAATAAATAGAGATTAGATCATCTTACCCGTGAGATAAGATTCACAAGTTCTATATGATTCAAAATTATACAAATCAAAGAACTCTTCTTTGTATAACTTATTTATCTTTGGATAACTTATTTATCTTTGACTCACTAATATGGCCAAATTGGCAATGCTAGAGATATTTGACATTCACATCTTCTCACTTTTTTTACTTACTCTTATCAACATAAAAAGTATTATCATTGAGTGATAGAAATATGAGACCATTATCATCAAATTCATGCCATAAAATTTATCAGAAGAAGAGCAACCTTTTCCCTTTGCATTGATTTCAAAACCATATTCTAATAACAAAGAAATTGAAATAATATTTTTGATAATTTTTAGGCATATAATAATAGTCTAGTAGTTTCAGAGCCTTGTCTGAAAGCAATACTAACAAATAAATTTTTTTAGCTTAGGCCTAGATAGACTCTTCACTAGTACCAAATAGCTCGAAGTCACCTTTGTTCAATTTTCTTATTCCTTGCAGTCCCTGCAACAACTTGCATGAGTGGGAACCACATGCGGTATCTAATACCTAAAAATTTGAAGCTAAAATATTTAATGATAAATTAGTCTATATCATATACAAATCTTTAGCAAATGCAATCTTTACATTCTGCTGTTGCTTCACACTTGCAAGATAGCTTTTATAATTTCTTTTCTAATGCTCAACATTGCTACAACTGAAATAGGTACCTATGATGGAGACATTCTTCATCTTGTTCTCCTCGATGATGCTATCCATAAACTGAAAGAAGGAATCATAAAATATTTGTAGGATCAAATCCTAGCTCAACTCACTATCCATCATGAGAACCTAACTAATCTTATCGCATGATCAAATCAATCAGGATACACTTAACAATCATACTGTCATCCCACCGTATCTTATATGTAGATTTTTCTTCTTTATAGCATCATCCATGATAGGATCGAGATTAGGAGCATCAAAGATATAAGATACTTTCTCCTGGATAGGAACTATTCTCAAATGTTGGGTGTATGTCCTAGAAGCCAATATGGCTAACACATTATAATAACTCTAGAACATAATTTTATACTTAAAATATTGATTTGATCAATAACAGGATAAGTTTTATTTTCATTCAAATATGATGTGTCCTTGAATCATCTTTAGAATTAATACTTACAATACATATTCTGAAGATATTGAGAATTAGAGATATATATAAATAATTCTTAAATATTTTCAGTCATAGTATCATCATGAGGATGGTGATCAATTCAGATAGATCGATATACAGATTATTTTTTTTAGGATAAATGAGTCTCTGATCTACAGTATAGAGATACTGAGCAACAAGTATAGATAGTTGGAGAATAACTAGTACTGAGCATGACCATATGAGAGATCACATCGATTTCTACTCAATCATCGGTGATCATCTCGATACTGTAGTTGTGTGAATGATCTTTTAATTTATGATGGTACAGTTACTTATAGTAAGATTGCTAGTGTTTGACTGACACATAAATATGGCCTCATTGAGTCCTTATAGTGGATGTTGGTGACAGTTGGTCTATTATAAAAGTAGGATACACATCTAGATGAAATCTATCGATCTTGATAGAGAGGAGAAGTTCTATAAGATTTGAGAGACTAAGTCTGTGAGTCTGTGATCATAGCAGTATGATTTATAAAAAAAATTTCATGAGAATCGCATTTGGACTTGAGCTGATCGAATCTATCATATGCTTGATGATAAGATTTGATGATTTATCCATAACCTACCATTTAATTGAGACTCGTGATAGAGGGACTAAATCACATGGAAAGTACATCTTGAGATTCTTTTTTGATTCTACTGAGTTGCTACTACATACTACTAGGTATCACTGATAGATTGTGAGCGCTCACTCGGATTGTTCCGGATTGACGATCCTTATTAAGTTAGAGTAAAATTATTTTGATCCATTGAAAAGAGTTTCAATGATACTATGATAAAGATTATGGTATATCTTACTATCAGATAGAATTGAACTTATAAAATTATACAACAAAGAGATTAGACCTGGATTAAGTAATTAGGATTATGAAATCTTAATTGGATTTAGAGAAACTCTATTGGGTTTAGAGTAATCTTGCTAGTACAAGATTAAACTCAATTTTTTTTTATACTTGAATTACTTATGTGATAAGATTAATTCAAGTTAATTATCTGTTAATGACTGCGCCACCTCACTTCTTCAATGCCCATTTGAATTCACGAGAAGCAACTTCTCATGAATTTTCTCCCACACAGAAGGCATCTCACGCCCACTCTTGTGCGCCAATTTTTGGATAAACTTGATTTGTTAGCCATTCAAATTCAAAGGGTGTTTGAATTTGAATGGATAACTTATCCCTTGCGCCTTCTTGCTTATCCATCTTGTGCACCACTTATCATACATGAGAAAGAGTTTCTCATGAAATCTTTCCACACACAAAGAAGCCACACCCCTTCTCTTCTCATGCATAGAGTGGATAGGGATGAGTTGGTTTGCATTTAAACTTAAATTCGATTTGAATTCAAGTGTGCAACCACTTATCTTTATCCTCTCATGCAGATAAGACACGTCTTGCACTGTTTTAAAAGAGAAAAAGATGTGGGATGTTCATAGAATTTTTTTGAGAGAAAGAAGGGGGCGTGAGGAAGCTTTCTACATGAGGTGAAGGTCCAAAACCTTCCGAGAGAAAAGAAATGAAAAGAAACAAAAGTGGGCGCAGAGTTTTCTTGTGTATCTTAGGGTTTTGGCTTAGGGTTCGGGAAGTGAGAACGTGAGCTATGAGTGTCGTGAGCCCACCAAACTTTAGGAAGAGCATTATCCACCTCTCTACCACTTTAGCTAATGATTCAGAGCATCCAAGGAGTCAGCAAACATCGATCGAAGGAGTTCGATCAATATTGACCATCAAAAAGGTGCAGTCACGAACTAACATTCATGAGAAGCCGATCAGATCGAAAGCTTCATGTGGACGATCCATAGAGGCCATACATACTATGTGGCTATATTGCAATGATCAAACTCTCTCGATGGTGATCAGATTGCGACGATCGACTACCCGCACAAAGGTATTATGTTCTGAACACATAATAGTAAATTATTTACTGTTCATATTTGAATTTTAAATTTAAATGCATGCATGCTGTATATCATATTTAGATCCTAGAGTAGGATAAATACATGTTAATTAATTAGATTAATTAATAATTTTCACTATAAAATAATGATTTTGAAAATTTTAAAAATTACCATTTTACCCCTGTACTAAAAAAATTCACTTCAAATGGTATTAGAGCAGGTTCTAAGATATGATATATATATTTACATGCATAGATTAAGTTATAATCTAAAAGTTTAAATTTAAAATTTGAAATTTAAATTTTAAAAGTTATTCAAAATTTAAAATTCAAAAATTTAAAATTTAAAATTTAAAATTTAAAATTTGAAATTTGAAATTTGAAATTCAAAATTCAAAAATTTAAAATTCAAAATTTGAAAGTTTGAAATTTGAAATTTGGTTGAAATTTCAAATTTGAAATTCAAAATTTGAAATTTAAAATTTAAATTTTGAAATTGGTATATTTAGATATACTTGATCCAAGTAGCAAGTAATCTAATTGGGTTGGTTGCCATGGTCGTCCGGTCATAGGAGAAAAGTAGGGTTTAAAAGCCCTCTCCTTCCATTCGATGGGGTTCTCCTACGGTGGTAGGGGTGCTGCTGCAATTATATCCCATACAGATGAAGCAGCGAAAGGACTTAATTGTAATGGTTCAATTGTAAAATTTATCATGAATGTGTTAGATTAGATCTAAAAGAATATTCATGATTTATTTTGATTGAGTTATTTTCTGTTATGTAATTAGCAATAGGATTGCTATTTATGAAATGTGCTGATCTATTTATGAAATGAGTCAACATATTTGGTGACCAAAAAATAAAATTTTTTAAATTTAAAAATTATTTTTGAAATGCCAAACCCTGACCCATCAGCCCAAATACTTAATTAAAAGAATTAAGTGTTGTCAAGTTGGTCTAGAATTGTGAATTAAGACCTAAGATAATTGCATAAACTTGTGGGTCAATGGGTTAGATGGATTAGGTCCATAATTGGGTTAGACCTAAGGTTAGCTTAAAGAAATGGACTAAATTAGAGTAATTAGTCAAATCTAATCAAAAGTTGAATTAGATTAGGATAAGGATACTCTAGACTCGACTCCAATAGTTATAGTTGAATGGGTCCATATCTTTAACTAGATCAAGATAGACTTAATTCATGGCTATGCGGTGGAACCCTATTTACTAAGTTGATCAAATTAAAACTAATGACCCAGTTGGTGTCTAAGGTAAGTTCGACAGTTTGACCAGTGGTTCTTAAGTGGGAGCTACTCGCATTGATTCAATCTCTGATGAGTTAATGGCATATCCCCACCACTGATCTCACTTACCTATCCAACCTGGTGAGTTAGGTTTTGATTAGATCACTTGGTGATTAGGGCTCACCCATGTCATTAGCTAAATCAGTGTGACTGATTTAGATGCTCCTAATGTTGGCTTTAATTAAATCTTTTTTAATCTGACTTGGTGAAGTCAGTGGGAGGATTGAAATTGGTTGGTTAATTTCTTCTCTTCCTTCACTTAATAAAAATTCTCAAAAATTATTAGGTCCCTAAAATGATTAAGTTATAGTGATAACTAAGTCATAGCCTCCCATTAAGTGAGTGATAATGAGTCCATTAGTTTAATAATCGCTGGAGGCCCAAAGGCCTGGTGCTTATTGACTAATGGAATTATCATTCATAGTATGATAATTTGGTTGAGTCTTTCTGATGGTGGTTAGGTTGGCCGGCCAAAGTTGGACCTAATCATTTATTGGTCTGATTCACCAAATAAAGTCATGTTAATGGTTGGACCTAACTAGATCTTTTCAGTGGAGGCCAAAGCCTACTGATTAGGTTCTGAGGCAAAATTAATTACTAGAAGTTATTTAGAGAAACAACTGGTTATGAACCTACCCATAGATGCACATGGGTTGACCAACCAAAGTTGGGCTCGTGTGTAGTCTGTGTGGATTCTAGTACCCACTAAGGAATTAAAGTAATTCCTCGAATTGAAGGTTGAGGCTACCAGTTCATAAAAATATTGGGAGAAACTTTAGACTAAAGTCCAAGTCTTTAGTATTAATAATTTATATACTAATAGAGGTCTGATTTTCTTTTATGCAGCTATGGCCACTATCCTGTCGCTCCGATCATTATTAGATAATGACAAACTCATGAGACCTAATTTCGATAGTTGGTATCAAAAATTAAAAATCGTCTTTGAGCATGGGCAGATCCTTTATGTAGTAACAGATTCGGTACCTGAGGAGCCAGCCCTGAATGTTAGAGGGATGGTCCGAGACACTTACCAGAAGTGGCTCAACGACCGCACCACCATTCGGTGCATAATGCTGGCGGCAATGAATGATGAGTTTAGCCGCAGGTTCGAGAATGCCCAGCTGCAAGAGATGCTTTAAATGTTGAATGACTCCTTTGGCATGCCTGACAATGTTGAAAGGCACAAAACTAATTGTACCATTTTCAATGTTTGGATGAGGGATGGGGCCTCAGTCACCGATCATATACTGTACATGATCGAAATGATTGAGCACCTAAGTAAACTGGGCTTTCTCTTGCACGAGCAGCTCGGTAAAGATGTGATCCTTAATTCTTTGCCCAAGTCCTCCTCTCCTTTCTTACTCATTTTCGAATGACAAAGCCTGCAGTGAACTACCATAGCTTGTTGGGATTGCTGCAGAACTTTGAGAAGGACCACCAGCTCCATAAGGAGTCGGTGAATGTTGTGGGAGGGTCTTCTTCTAATCGTCGACCCTTTAAGAAAGGAAAGAAGAACAAGAAGAAGAAGAACATGAAGGTGCAGCCGCATGCTGGGACATCTGCAAAGGGTCAGACCAAGAAGTGCAAGCCCAACCCAAGCTAGACGGAGTGCTTCTTTTGCAAGAAGCAGGGGCATTGGAAGAAGAACTGTCCTCTATACATTGCCTCCTTAGACCCGAACAAGCCGAAGAAGAAGCAAGGTAATTATATGATAACACCTTGCAACTTTTTCATTTGTGATACTACTGCCTGGGTATTGGATACCGGAAGCCCTTATCATATCTGTAATTCGATGCAGGGTCTGCAGGTCAGTAGGAGATTTGATGACGGTGAGAGGTTCCTGAACGTTGGAGATGGAAGCAAAGTTCTAGTTCTAGCTTTAGGAATCATGAACCTTGTAATCAATTCTCGTAATATAATTCTGAGTGAATGTTACTATTATCCAAGCTTTTTATTAAATATTATTTCTGTAGGCCTTTTGGCCATGTATGGTTATGAATTTTTAATAAAAAGAAACGTTTGCAATATCATTTTGAATGGTGTTACAATATTTGTTGGACAAATAAATAATAGAATTTACTTACTATCACAGCCTGTTAATGTGGTTTAAACCTCCGATAAACATCCTAGAATAGATAATATGTCAGAAGTCTACCTTTGGCACTGTAGGCTAGGTCATATCAATAAGAACAGGATAAACAGGTTGGCTCAAGAAGAAATTCTTAAAGTTGGTGATTGTGAATCACTTCCAACCTGTGAGTCCTGTCTTCTTGAAAAGATGACCAAGTCATCTTTTACTGAAAAAGGTGAGCGAGCCAGTGAACTCTTGGATCTGGTACATTCTGATGTATATGGACCCATGAGCTCAAGTGCAAGAGGTGGATATTTCTACTTCATAACCTTCACAGATGACCTATCGAGGTATGGGTATGTCTACTTAATGAAGCATAAGTCAGAGTCGTTTAAAATGTTCAAACTATTCCGAAATGAGGTAGAAAAATAAACTAAGAAGTGTATTAAAACTCTTCGATCTGATCGAAGAGGTGAATACCTTTCCAATGATTTTTTGACATATCTTGGGGAGAATGAAATTCTCTCTCAGTGGACTCCTCCTGAAACACCACAGTATAATGGTATGTCTGAAAGGAGGAATCGGATCTTTTTAGACATGGTTCGATCCATGATGGGATTTGCTGGTCTGTCGATCTCCCTCTGGGGATATGCGTTTGAATTGGCTTATTACCTTCTAAATAGGGTTTCGAGTAAGTCTGTAACCAAAACGTCATATGAGATATGGATAGGATGTAAGCCAGTACTCTCACACCTTAGGGTTTGGGGATGTCTGGCTTATGTTAAATGTTTAATTACAGATAAGGTTGGACCTAGGTCTGACAAGTGTAATTTCATAGGGTACCCAAAAGAGATCAAAGGGTATTATTTCTACCTAGCTGATGAGCAAAAGGTGTTTGTCAGCCTTAAGGCAATCTTTTTAAAAAAAGAGTTCCTTGGTGAAAGGACTGTTGCCTCTAAGGTCGAACTTGAGAAAGTTCGGTAGGTAGAAAAACTGACACAAGTTACTGAACCTGAACCGGATTTGGTTAGATCAGATCCGGAGCCCATTGTTCATGCACCCTTAAGGCGGTCTGGTAGAGTACCACGTCAACCGGACAGATACTAAGGTTTCTTGGTCTGGGATGAAGATCCTATCGAACTTGATGAAAATGATGAGGATCCGATCACCTACATGGATACAATGCAGAGACCTGACTCTGAGAAATGGCTAAAGGCTATAAAATTCGAAATGGAGTCCATGAAGGTCAACGATGTGTGGACATTGGTTGACCCACCCGAAGGTGTAAAACCCATAGGGTGTAAGTGGATCTTCAAAAGGAAGAGGGCCGCAGACGGAAAGGTGGAAACCTATAAAGCCCATCTGGTTGCCAAGGGATATCATCAACGTTATGGTCTAGACTATGATGAGACATTTTCTCATGTGGCAATGCTCAAATCTATTCAGATTATGCTTGCGATAGCTGCCCATCTGGACTATGAAATCTAGCAGATGGATGTGAAAATAGCTTTCCTAAACGGAGAGGTGGACGAAGAGGTGTATATGATACAACCTGAAGGGTTCACATCCACAGAAGAGTCTAAGGTGTGCAGGCTACAGAGGTCCATTTATGGACTTAAGCAGGCATCTCGAAGTTGGAACATATATTTTGATAAGATGATCAAGACGTATGGCTTCGTTAAGAATGGAGAAAAGTCCTGCATTTAAAAATGGGTTAATGGTCTAGTAGTGATATTTCTTGTATTGTATGTGGATGACATTCTCTTAATCGAGAATGATGTTCCTGCATTACAAGGAATAAAGATTTGGCTGTCGTCACAATTCTCCATGAAGGATCTAGGAGAAGGTTCCTACATCCTAGGGATGAGGATCTATAGGGATAGATCTAAAAGGTTGCTTAGTTTATCCCAGTCCACGTACATTGATACTATGCTGAAAAGATTCAGCATGGAGAATTCCAAGAAAGGCTATCTACTGCTAGGCCATGGAATTTCTCTCTCAAAAAAGGATTGTCCGACAACACCTCAAGAGAGAGAATGTATGGGTAGAATTTCATATGTTTCGACAGTGGGATCTATCATGTACGTCATGACATGTACACGACCAGATGTGGCATACTCACTAGGGGTAGTGAGTAGATACCAATCTGATCCAGGGGAAAATTACTGGAAGATTGTTAAAACCATCCTGAAGTATTTAAGAAATACTAAGGACCAGTGGCTTGTTTATGGTGAATCAGACTTGAGACTTATAGGGTTTACAGACTTTAGTTTTCAGTCTAATCACGATGATAGTAAGAGTGTGTTGGGATTTATTTTTACCCTTAATGGTGGGGTTGTCTGCTGGAAGAGTTCCAAGCAGCACACAGTGGCTGATTCAGTTTGTGAGGCGGAGTATGTCGCTGCATCAGATGCTGCCAAAGAAGCGGTGTGGCTGAGAAAATTTATCATCGAGCTCGGAGTAGCACCCTTCCTTGTTGGTCCAGTTCTGCTCTACTGTGACAGCTCTAGAGCCATTGCTCAGGCGAAGGAACCAAAGGCACACCAGCGGATGAAGCATATTCTACACCGCTACCATCTCATCCGAAAAATCATGGATCGAGGTGACATCGACCTTCAGAAGATCGATGGGAAGGAGAACCTGGCTGACCAATTCACTAAAGCCATTGCGGTAAAGGAGTTCGACGACTTCAAGTCGAAGATGGGTATTAGATACTACACTGATTGGCTTTAGGCCAAGTGGGAGATTGTTGGGAATAGTATCCCAAAGTCAATCGTCAGTCTGTTGATGGTTGTGCTCCTTTTGTATTAGTATATGAATTATAAATAAATAAAAATTATTTTGGTATTTTTCGTCATAAATTATTTCATCTTCTAATGAACTCCTATGTTGTGGTGAAGTCCTTTGGACTATTTAGACTCAACAAAGAAAAATTTATCATTTAGTTCTTAAACCTGTTCGCGACCAAATGATACGTTGTTACCAAGGACAACAACGTTTATCAAGCATAGGTCGTTGTGTGCCGTATGGGTTGGTTGTCCTCTTAATCAAGGAGTGTGAAGACACTGGTATGGCATACAGGTGAGATGTAAGGGTACATCTGTAGTGAACGTGATCGATTCTGGAGCTATTTCTGCTGTCAAGATTTACTCCGATGGGATATGGATATAAATATCCCTCCGACCTGAGACCACCACGGTGACTTGCAAGCAACTCACTACAATTAGGCACTGGACTACCTGAATTTCTAATTCAGTGACTGAAGAATGTTGGGTGTAGTCAAGTACTTGACTTGTTGGTGTGTGTGTCAAGATGGGATTTACTACTCCAGTTCAAGAGCTGTGTACAGTCGTATTTCAATTTAACAAAATCTTAGCCAGGATAGTCCTAGTGAGGAGTCACATGACTGTTTGAGTTGAGCACGATTCGGATGATCTAATCAGGATTGACAGTTTAACCCTGAGTCGTCCTAAACACAGGGGTCAAAAGGGATGAATTATATAGTAACCATATTCACGTAGGTTCTGAGTGTTGCGATTGTGACTATTCGACCTATCCAGATATCGGATATCATTGCTAGATGGTCACTTCGATTAGTACAGGAAAAGGTTCCTGTGCTACCGGCTTAGGTTCGAACCTGTGGGATCACACACATTAGAGGTTTCTATCTGATCTGATGGCTGATGAAGAGTCTTAATGCTCATGAACTATGAGTACTATGTGTCTGAGACTCTATGATCGAGAATAAAAATTCTTTGATCACGAGTTCCATACATTTTGGATACCGAGGTCAAGAGTCCCACTGGTTTGAGACTCTTTGATCAAGATTTCATATCGATGGACTTTGATATCCGATTGTCCATCGAATTTAGACTTAGTATTTATGAGAGGTTTAATTAGTGATTTGATCACTAATTAACTCAATTTGATTGAGTAATTATTTTTGGATCAAGTCCAATTGAATTGGATTCAGTTGGGTTTGACCCGATTAGGTTAAGTGTTGACCTAATCGTTGAAGTGGTTTGGTCTCTGATTTGATCAGGGGTTGGGCTTAGTCAATTTCTAATTTGATTAGGATTTTATTGAGCCTAATTAAGCCTAATTAAGTTGGGTTTAATTTAGTCTAATTGTGCTTAACCTATTTTGATTAGGTTGGCTCAATTAGGTTCAAACCACCTTAATTTTTCTCCCTGCGCCACCTCACTTCTTCAGCACCCATTTGAATTCATGAGAAGCAACTTCTCATGAATTTTCTCCCACACAGAAGGCATCTCATGCCCACTCTTGTGCACCAATTTTTGGATAAACTTGATTTGTTAGCCATTCAAATTCAAAGGGTGTTTGAATTTGAATGGATAACTTATCCCTTATGCTTTCTTGCTTATCCATCTTGTGCACCACTTATCATACATGAAAAAGAGTTTCTTGTGAAATCTTTCCATGCACAAAGAAGCCACGCCCCTTCTCTTCTCATGCATAGATTGGATAGGGATGAGTTGGTTTGCATTTGAATTCAAATTCGATTTGAATTCAAGTGTGCAACCACTTATCTTTATCCTCTCACGCGGATAAGACACATCTTGCACTGTTTTAAAAGAGAAAGAGATGTGGGGTGTGTGTAAAATTTTTTTGAGAGAAAGAAGGGGGCGTGAGGAAGCTTTCTGCATAAGGTGAAGGTCCAAAAACTTTCGAGAGAAAAGAAACGAAAAGAAATAAAAGTGGGCGCAGAGTTTTCTTGTGTACCCTAGGGTTTTGGCTTAGGGTTCGAGAAGTGAGAACGTGAGCTATGAGTGTCGTGAGCCCACCAAACTTCAGAGAAAGCATCATCCACCTCTCTACCACCTTAGCTGATAATTCAAAATATCTAAGGAGTCAGCAGACATCGATCGAAGGAGTTCGATCAACATCGGCCATCAAAAAGGTGCAGTCACGAACTAGCATTCGTGAGGAGCCGATCAGGTTGAGAGCTTCGTATGGATGATCCACAGAGGTTAGATATACTGTGTGGCTGTGTTGTAATGATCAGACTCTCCCAACAGTGATCAGATTGTGACGATCGACTACCCGCACAAAGGTATTGTGTTCTGAACACATAATAAAAAATTATTTACTGTTCAAATTTAAATTTCAAATTTAAATGTATGCATGCTGTATATCATATTTAGATCCTAGTGTATGGTAAACATATGTTAATTAATTAGATTAATTAATAATTTTCATTGTAAAATAATAATTTTAAAAATATTTTAAAATTACCATTTTATCCTGCACTAAAAAAATTCACTTCAGTCCCCCCGTTGCTTTTCTTAGACATCAATAAAATTGGACAGGCCAGCAACGAAACCAATTAAATAACCACCGTACTTGAAATACTCCTTAGACACCAATTAATTAATCGATTCAAAAAAGTAGGTCAGCTATTGGTTCACAATACTATGACTTAATATGATTTTTATGAGGGCTTTAATGGTCTCAAGCACATCTTAAATCAATCAATCATAATAATGCACAAATATAGTTGTATCTTAAAAATCATAACAACTAAACATAGTATCCCGTCATTTCTCTAAGATATGAAAAACATAATCATACAATATGACTATAACAAGCATTTTAAGTATATCACATATGCATGAAGTTCTAATAATATGCATTAATACAAAATACTCTTTTCATAGTTCTTCTTCTTGGGACATCACAGTGGCACTCCTACACGCTATAAGAGTACCCTATTGAATAGGAAGAGAGGGTATCTGAACCCTACTTTCTCTTATGATCGGATGGTCTGGTGATGAACCTCAATTAGAGTACTAAGCTACTAAAAAAATTTTACACATACATCATGTATTTTATATTTAAAATATATCTCTAAGACATACTAGGGTTTGGATGTTCAATCGGGTTCAACCCTTGAGCCGACTTCAACCAAACTAAAAATCTATGCTTGATCACAATCAAGATAATAATTTAACCTTTGATTATATAGATCAAGGTAGGCTTTGATACCACTGTTAAGTTTTAATAATGCAGCAAAAGAATTAGGTATTTAAATTTTTTATTAAAAATATCTGATGCACCGAAAACCCTAATGCTCAGAAACTCTTGACTATATCAATCAAAGTACAATAAAATAAATTTGGATCAGAAGAATACCTGTAATGTTAATCTAATTTTTATGAGGTATCCAAGTGTCTGCCCTTCAATGGTGATCCATACAAAAATTGAATCAAGGACAGCACTCCTTCTTCACCTTGCTTCAAGAGTTCTAGTCCCTAGACCTCAACCAGCCACCAATCGATCAGATCTTCCTCCAGACCTAAGTCTGAACCTTTCTTAACCATCCACTAGACTTGACCACCTTTTTATAGACCTCTTAAATCCTTAGAGCTATTAGGATTAGGCTTGTCTTAAAAGAACAAGCCTTGTCCTAAAATCTAGAGTTGTAAGAGAAGAAGATGAAAGGAATATGCCCTATAAGCCAATCAAAATGTATAAATAGATGGATATTTTTGTCTCCCGACAACTCATGTACTGATGTTTTAAATAAATAAAGGCATTTAGTTCATCATATGTTGCATCTTAGTTTGATGAACCCCATAAATTAGGGCTATGGTTTTAGGGTTATGATGCGATCATACCAAGTGAGACCTAAAACCTTAAAACTCTAATTTTAAATATTCCTAGTCGATGGAACATTGAGTAGGGGATCAATGTTTCTGGTAAGACTGGTACATCCTGTGTATGCTTGATAGAGAGGGTAATTGATCTCACAATTACTTGTGTATGACACTAATATAAGGATGTAAGTGTTCATTAGAGAATAAATTCACTGAATTGATTCAATTAAAGAATATCTGATGGAGTCTTATCTACATGTCAACAGATTTTTTCTTATAGTGGGAATTGTGCATGTAAATCTTTTGACCTGAGACTGCCGTAGAACCTTATAAGCATGAATCCATATTTTGGATCATACTCATTCATGATTTAATCATGTACGAGGTGTTCTGGATATGAGAGATTGCTTATAAAGGTTGTGAGTAGGTCAATATAGAAACGATCACTCCTAGTAAGAGGAGATCGCATCCTATCTGCTTCAATCAAATAATGATTTAGGAAGACTTTGATCAGAGCATTATGAAAAATTAGAAATAATTTTTAATATTTCATAAATTGAATCATTATTATTTAATCAAGAGAAATATGAACATAAAATTGGGTTTGACATTTTTCCATACCCAAACTTATATTCGGGATGTAGGATGATCGTAAGATCAAGTTGCACGGTAATTTTCCACTGAAGGATATTTTTGATATTTCCATCAAAATTTTATATCTTTCAGGTAGATATGATATATTGTTAGATGCCAATCATGTCTTGTGAGTTTGATCAAATTAAAGAGTTTAATTCGATCATTAATTAAAAGCTGTTCTGATTGATCAAAATGGTTCAGCTTGATTTGACCTAAATCGGCTAGATTGTGTTCTAACCAAATTAGTTTAAATTGCACCTGGACTCACTATTGGCTAGATGTGGAACCCAATGGGTCACACACAAAGGGAATTAATCATGGGTTTAATTTTATTAAACCATGTTTGCAAGTTGAACATGCTAGCACATGTTGCAAACCCTAGCATTTAGATTCGAATCGAATTCGAATCGGATTCCGATTTGGGCTAATTTAGAACCAATTTGAGCCAAATTGGATTTGGTATTGAAGTGGGTTTGAAGTGTTTTAATTGGGCTTGCTATTGGGTGCCAAAAACTAGGGAACCACATGCCTAAGAGTCTCTCTCTTGGCGTGTGGATTTGAATCCATGCGCATGAGCCACATGGCGCATGGATGGAGTTGGCGCCACCTTTAGATAAGGTCTATCCTATTTTTCTCCATAACCTTTATTCTACGAATATATTTCAGATATATTAGGAGGTGCCTAAGAGTCCTTCTGAGTATTAAACTCATCGTAGAAGAATTAAGAAAAGGGATAAGGATTAAATCCATGCGCCACCTCTTGAAAGCACCCCTTTGAAATTTCAAATGGGGAGATAAGTTTTAAATTATCCACGCCCATTAATCTCTTGCGCCATTCTTCAAATTGGCACCATATATCTTGGCCATTGGATGGGTTTCCTTCCAGATCCAAAGGCATGGGTTGATGGTGCCAATAAGAGAAGCTTCATGACTTCTCATCTGAACACCGTAAGTTAAGATTGAAGAGTCTTTCTGAAATAAGGCATCTCTTCAACCCAACTTTGATGTACACATGGTATTTCTTAACTTATGGGGCATGAGAAATAGACAAGAGGTGTGAGATAATTTGTAAGAGAGCGTGAGATATTTTGGATTGCACCTTTACGTGCAATATAAATAGGGGTGCACTGTTGGAAAATGTGTCCCAAAAAGCCAATCGTCAAGCTGTTGACGGTTGAGCAACCAAGTATTGTAATTGATTTGTTAATAAATAAAATATATTTGACATTTTCATCATAAGCTTTCATCTTCTAATGAACTCCGTTGTTATGATGAAGTCCTTAGGACTATTTAGATTCGATAAAGAGAGGATTTATCGATTAGTCCTTAAAACTGTTCATGACCAAATGATAGGCTGTTAATAAGGACAACAGCTTCTATCGAGCATAGGTCACTGTAGGCCATATGGGTTGGTTGTCCTCTTAATCAAAGAGTGTGGAGATACTGGTATGGCATACAAGTGAGATGTAAGGGTACATCATCATGGAATGTGACCAACTCCAGAGCATTCTGCTGTCGAGAATGTCTCTGATGGGATATAGGTATAAGTGTCCCTTAGACCTGAGATCATCTCAGTGACTTGCAAGCAACTCACTGTACTTTGGTACTGGATTAACTGAATTTTTAATTCAGGGATGAAAGGCTTCTGGGCATAGTCAAGTACTTGTGAAGTCAGAGTGTGATCGAGATGGGATTGACCACTCCAAGAGTTGGAGAAGAATGAGTCGCTGTATTTCAATTTAGCAAAACCTTGGCCAGGGTAATCCATCAGATGGATTTGATATTTTGAAATACCATGTGGATAACTTGATCAGAGTTAACAGTTGAACTCTGGGGTGTCCTATGATCATTTTGATCAAGGGGATGAATTATATGAAAACTATATCCGCATGGGTTCTAAGGATGTTGTTCTACACATTCGACCTATCCGGTCGTCAGGTACCATTGCTAGATGGTCACTTCGATTGGTATAGAATTTATTTCTATGCTATCAGCTTAGGTTCGGACCTATGAGGTCACACACATTAGAGTTCATGATCCGATCGGATGCTTGATCAACGATTAAGAATCGTTCTAGGGTTAAATGATCAATACGATTGACATTTAACCCAGTGCAAGTGTTGCAAGAGGATCTATTAGCAATTCGATTGTTGATTGGCTTAATTTGATTAAGCCAATGGACTGAGATTAAGTTTAATTAAATATGATTTAATTAGATTTGGTTTGGGCTTGATTGGATCAAGTCCAATTGGTTTATTAGATAAGCCAAGTGCAAGAAAAAACTAGTCCTAGTTCAACTAGGACTTGGGTCAATCTAATTTCTAATTTGATTAGAAAATTAAATTAGATTTAAATCTAATTTAATCTGATTAAATTAGGTTCTTAATTGGGTTAAGACCTATTTTAATTAGGTTGATCTAATTTTGATTTGATTTGGTTTGAGAAACCAAATTAAAACAAGTCATAAGACAGAATCCTAGTAAGACTAGGATTCCACCTTGCGCCACATAATCCTTCTCCACGCCCTCTCTCTTATTCAACGCCAATCTCCACTTATTTTGTGTGACAAAAGCCCTCTCCCAGATCTCTCCCACGTTCACAAAAGGTCTCCTCTCTTCTTTCTTACATGGAAGGTGGTTTGGATCAAATCTAAAAGGAATAAGTTTGGATTTCGAATTCTATGAGATACAGTTTTAGAAATCCAAAACTCTTTCAATTTTGCACCGAATTTATCCAAATTTTTTTTAGAATTTTCATAACTTTTAGGGTATACATTGTGCACCCTTTTCTAGTAATCTATGCATGAAAATATGAAGGAGGTGCTCAAGAGTTGGGCGTCCCTTAACTTACCATGTTTGGATAAGCCTTGACTAGGTATTTGACCTAGACAAGGACTCTATCATATCTCTCTATATAAGATGAGTTTCTTCATGAAATTTTAGAAGAAGATATATATTTGAGAGACATTTGTACCATCCAAAAATTATAGAGAAATACGTTTAGGTCGTGGAGATATAAAAGACACAAGTTTGGGTGTCTAGAGAGAAAAACGTGAAGAAGAAGAGGGTCTTCTTCTAGGATTTTTGTTTTCATATCTTTCCTCCCTCCATCTTGAGTTTCCTGAGAGTGTCTCAGATCTGAAACTCCTTCTTCTACTTTTCATCTTTAGAAGAGTCCAAATCAAGAAGAAGGAGGCACCTGATCAACCATCAAAGAAGGATCAGCGCAGTACTAGCATACTGTGCTGGTTTCCTGAAGCAGGACTTCTGATCGAGATTCGTGGGCTCGTGTGGACGACTCCTAGAGGCCGGATGCATGTGCGGCTTACAACATCATCCTCAAGCCCAGATCAACAAGGTTAGAATGTCTAACTTGCAAGGTAACAGATCTGATCTATTGTTTAATACATACATTAGATGTAGTATAGAAACATGTTGATATGATCAACATGTAGTTTATGCTATATTTATATATTTTAATTTTTGATTTAATGCTATGTAATAATCATATAATAGGATCTTAGATCTAGAGATTTTCTAATTTTAGAAAATAAATTTTGATTTATTTTAGTCTTCCGCTGTATGATCTTGAAAAAGTTTCAAGATCTAACCCTGAAACCCTAGATAAGGTTCCTATAATTGGTATCAGAGCCTAGGTTCTTTATTACATGATTATTGATATATGCTTAGATTATTTTTTAGATTAGATCTAATTTATAATCTGATTATTAAATATAAAATTAAAATTTTAGATCAATCACAAACTGTAAGGTTGTCCTGCTGTAAGGTTTACCCCTTACAGTGCAAAGGTTGTCCTAGTTTGTGTAGATCTATCTTTAATCATAAATTTGTTAGATATGATCTAGATTAAATTTATGATTTATTAGATTTAAAAGATATTTAAATCTGAAATAAAATCTCTTTGTTAATAATTTTTGTGCAAAATAATTATTTAAAGTTGAAATTATTTCAATTACATGAACCTGTTTAGATTAGATCTAAAGTAGTTTCATGTTTATTTCACTTGCATCTTGATTATGAATCAAACATGCAATATGGTTGGTAGAATCATATTATAAAATTATTTTATAAATATGAAAATTATTTTTTGAAAAGCCAAACCCAACCCTCAGCCCAAAACTTAATTAAGAATTAAGAAGTTGTTTGAATAGGTTCTAGGATTGTGAATTGAAGAACCTAAGACACAAACCATAACACATTGGGTTAATGGGTTAGCGAGAATTAGATCCATTAATTGGGTTAGACCTATGGTTAGATTGAAGATGGACTTAATTAAAGAATTGACTAAATCTAATCAATTGTTGTCTTAGATTAGGTCAAGGATTCTCTAGATCAATTACAATAGTTGTAGTTGATCAAGTCCATATCTTTAACAAGAACCAAATGGACTTGATTCTTAGCTAAGCGGTCTAGCACGAACTGTTAGGTTGATCTAATCGAAATTAATTAAACCAGTTGGTGTCTAAGGTAAACCAGACCGGTGGTTTTTAATTGGGAGCCCGCTTACCTGGCCATTTCTGATGGTGTCTAAGGCAAGCTTTGGCAGATCCTCCCACTGATCGAACTTACCTGGCCTCTTGGTGAAATTATGTTTTGATCGGATCACTTGACTATTCGAGCTGACCCATGTCAGCTAGGTAAATCAGTGTGACTGATTTAGGTGCTCCTAGACCAGCTCTGGTCTCCCTTAAGCTGACTTGGTGAAGCCAGTGGGAGGATCATGATAAGCTGGTTCATCTGACTTCATCCTCTATATTATTTAAATCCTCTAAAATTATTAGGTCCTTAAAATGATAAAGTTATGGAGATAACTGAGTCATAGCCTCCCATTAAGGTGTTTGATAATGAGTCCATTAACTCAATAATCATTGCAGACCCAAAGGCCTGGTGCTTGTTGACTAATGGAATTATCACTCATCATATGACGACTTGGAAGTGTCTCTCTAATGGTGGTTAGGTGAGCCAACCAAAGTTGGGCTTAATCATTCGTTGGTTAGATACACCAAGTATGATCATGTTAATGGTTGGACCTAACCGGATCCTTACAGTGGAGGCCAAAGCCTACTGATTAGGTTTCTGGGGCAAAATTAAAATTACTAGAAATTGTTTAGAGAAATAATTGGTTATGAACCTACCCTTAGATGTACATGGGTTGACCAACCAAAGTTGGGCTTGTGTGCAGTCTAAGTGGATTCTAGTACCCGCTAAGGAATTAGGGTAATTCCTCGAATTGGAGGTAGAGGCTACCAATTCGAATAAAATAGTGGGAGAAACCTTTTGATTAAAGTCCAAATCTTTAGGTTTAATGAATCAATTACTAATTAGGTTATGGTTCTCCTTTGTGCAAATATGGCCACTTCCCTATCGCTCCGATCATTGTTGGATAATGATAAGTTGGTGGGACCCAACTTCGGTAGCTAGTACCGAAAGTTGAAAATAGTCCTGGAGCATGAACGGATCCTATATGTGATAATGGATCCTGCACCTGAGGAGCCAGCTGCCAATGCACTTGGAACAGTCAGAGACACTTACCAGAAGTGGCTCAGTGATCGGACCATGGTGCGCTGTATCATGCTGGCTGCCATGAGCGACGAGTTCAGTCACAGATTCGAGATGGCTCAGCCAAAAGACATGCTTCAAGTGTTGGAGGATGCCTTTGGCACACCCGATGACGTAGAGAGGTACAAGACTAGTTGTGCCATCTTCAACACCAAAATATGGGATGATGCCTCTGTCACTGATCATGTATTGTACATGATCGAGCTGATGGAACGATTGAGCAAGCTCGGCTTTCCCTTGCATGAGCAGCTTGGGAAAGATGCAATACTGAACTCGCTGCCCTAAGTCTTATCTCCCATTCCTCACTCATTATAGAATGACAAAGCCTGAAGTAAACTACCACGGATTACTGGGGTTGCTTTAGAACTTTGAGAAGGATCACCAACTCCTCAAGGAGTCGGTGAACTCAGTGGGAGGTTTGTCTTCTGATTCTTGACCCTTTGAGAAAGGAAGAAGAACAAGAAGAAGAAAGTGAAGAAGGTGCAAGTTCAGGCTGGGACATCAGTGCAGAGCCAGACCAAAAAGATCAAGCCTGATAAGAGTCTATTCTACTGGCAAGCACCCTAGATTAGATAGGGTGTCAGATATCTACTTATGGCACTGTAGGCTAGGTCATATAAACAAGAACAGAATAAACAGGTTGACTCAAGAGAGAATCCTCGAAGTTAGTGATTGTGAATCACTTCCAACCTGTGAGTCCTGTCTTCTTGGTAAAATGATCAAGTCACCTTTTACTGGAAAAGGTGAGAGAGCTACTGAGCTCTTGGGCCTAGTACATACTGATGTATGCGGGCCCATGAGCACCAGTGCTAGAGGTGGATATTTCTACTTCATAACTTTCACGGATGACCTATCCCGATATGGATATGTCTATCTGATGAAACATAAGTCGGATTCATTTGAAATGTTCAAACGATTCCGAAGTGAAGTAGAAAAATAAACTGGGAAGAGTATTAAAACTCTTCGATCTGATCGAGGAGGAGAATAACTTTCTAGTGAATTTCTCACATATCTAGGAGAGAATGGGATTCTCTCCCAATGGACTCTTCCAGAAACACCACAGCATAATGGTGTGTCTGAAAGGAGGAATCGGACTCTATTAGATATGGTCCGATCCATGATGGGTTTTCCTAGCTTGCCGATATCCTTCTGGGGATATGCACTCGAATTGGCCTGTTATCTGTTAAATAGGGTTTCAAGTAAATCTGTAATTAAGACTCCATATGAGATATGGACGAGACGTAAGCCAGCACTTTCACACCTTAGGGTCTGGGGGTGCCCGGCCTATGTCAAACGATTAGTCACAGACAAACTTGGACCTAGGTCTGACAAATGCTCATTTATAGGGTACCCCAAAGAGACAAAAGGATATTTTTTCTACCATGCTGATGAACAAAAGGTGTTCGTTAGCCTTAAGGCAATCTTTTTAGAAAAGGAGTTCTTTGGTGAAGGAACCGTTGCCTCTAAGGTTGAACTTGATGAAGTTCAACAGGTAAAAGGACCGACACCAATAGCTGAACCTGAGTCAGATATGATTAGATCAGATCCGGAGTCCAATATACCTGCACCATTAAGGCGATCCGATAGAGTACCGCGTCAGCCGGACAGATACTAGGGTTTTTTGGTCCGGAATGGTGATCCCATCAAACTTGATGAGAATAATGAAAATCCGATCACCTATATGGATGCAATGCAAAGACCTGATTCTGAGAAATGGCTTGAAGCCATGAAATCCGAAATGGAGTCCATGAAGGTCAACGATGTATGGACATTGGTTGACCCACCTGAAGGGGTTAAATCCAATGGGTGTAAATGGGTCTTCAAAAGGAAGAGGGGCGCAGACGGAAAGGTGGAGACCTATAAAGCCCATCTGGTAGCTAAGGGGTATCGTCAACGTTATGGTATTGACTATGATGAGACGTTTTCCCCTATGGCAATGCTCAAATCTATTCGGATAATGCTTGCAATAGCTGTCCATCTAGATTATGAGATCTGACAGATGGATGTAAAGACAGCTTTCCTGAATGGAGAGCTGATCGAAGAGGTATATATGATACAACCTGAGGGGTTTACATCCACAGATGAGTCCAAGGTGTGCAAGCTTCAGAGATCCATTTATGGATTGAAGCAAGCTTCTCGGAGTTGGAATATGCGTTTTGATAAGGTGATCAAAATGTATGGCTTCATTAAGAATGGAGAAGAGCCCTGCATCTATAAATGGGCAAATGGTCCAGTTGTGGTATTCCTTATCTTATACGTGGATGACATTCTCTTAATCGGGAATGACATCCCTGCACTACAAGGAATAAAAGTTTGGTTGTCATCACAGTTCTCCATGAAGGACTTGGGTGAAGCATCCTACATCCTAGGCATGAAGATCTATAGGGATAGATCTAAAAGGATGCTTGGGTTATCCCAGTCCATGTACATAGACACTGTGCTGAAGAGGTTCAGCATGGAGAATTCCAAGAAGGGCTATCTACCAATAGGCCAAGGAATTTCTCTCTCTAAGAAGGATTGTCCAACAACTCCTGAAGAGAGAGAGCGTATGAGTAGAGTCCCATATGCTTCAGCCGTGGGATCTATCATGTACGCCATGACATGTACAAAACCAGATGTGGCATACTCACTAGGAGTAGTGAGTAGATATCAATCTGATCCTGGAGAAAATCACTGGAAAGTGGTTAAAGCCATCCTTAAGTATTTGAAAAATACTAAGGACCAATGGTTGGTTTATAGCAAGTCAGATCTGAAACTTGTGGGGTTCATAGACTCTAGCTTCCAATCTGACCATGATGACAGCAGGAGCGTGTCAGGTTATATCTTTACTCTGAATGGTGGAGCCATCTACTGGAAAAGTTCCAAGCAGCATATTGTGGCAGACTCTATTTGTGAAGCAGAGTACATCGCAGCATCGGATGCCGCGAAGAAAGCTATGTGGCTGAGAAAATTCATCAACGAGCTCGGAGTAGCACCCTCCCTCGATGGTCCGGTCCTGCTCTACTGCGACAGCACTGGTGCCATAGCTTAGGCGAAGGAACCCAAAGCACATCAGCGGACGAAGCACATCTTGCGCCGCTTCCACCTGGTCCGGGAGATCGTGGATCGAGATGACGTTGACCTTCAGAAGATCGACGGAAAGGAGAACCTAGCCGACCCCTTCACTAAAGCCCTGGCAATAAAGGAGTTTGACAACCACAAGTCGAAGATGGGTATTAGATACTGTGCCGAGTGGCTTTAGGACAAGTGGGAGTTATTGGAAAATGTGTCCCAAAAAGCCAATCGTCAAGCTATTGACGGTTGAGGAACCAAGTATTGTAATTGATTTGTTAATAAATAAAATATATTTGACATTTTCATCATAAGCTTTCATCTTCTAATGAACTCCATTGTTATGATGAAGTCCTTAGGACTATTTAGATTCGATAAAGAGAGGATTTATCGATTAGTCCTTAAAACTGTTCACGACCAAATGATAGGCTGTTAATAAGGACAACAGCTTCTATCGAGCATAGGTCGCTGTAGGCCATATGGGTTGGTTGTCCTCTTAACCAAAGAGTGTGGAGATACTGGTATGGCATACAGGTGAGATGTCAAGGTACATCGTCATGGAACATGACCAACTCCAGAGCATTCTGCTATCGAGAATGTCTCTGATGAGATATAGGTATAAGTGTCCCTTAGACCTGAGATCGTCTCAGTGACTTGCATGCAACTACTGTGCTTTGGTACTGGACTAACTGAATTTTTAATTCAGGGACGGAAGGCTTCTGGGCACAGTCAAGTACTTGCGAAGTCAGAGTGTGATCGAGATGGGATTGATCACTCCAAGAGTTGGAGAAGAATGAGTCGCTGTATTTTAATTTAGCAAAACCTTGGCCAGGGTAATCCATCAGATGGATTTAATATTTTGAAATACAATGTGGACAACCTGATCAGAGTTGACAGTTGAACTCTGGGGTGTCCTATGATCATTTTGGTCAAGGAGATGAATTATATGAAAACTATATCCGCATGGGTTCTAAGGATGTTGTTCTACACATTCGACCTATCCGGTCGTCAGGTACCATTGCTAGATGATCACTTCGATTGGTATAAAAATTTGTTCCTATGCTACCGACTTAGGTTCGGATCTATGAGGTCACACATATTAGAGTTTATGATCCGATCGGATGGTTGATCAACGATTAAGAATTGTTCTAGGGTTAAATGATCAATACGATTGACATTTAACCCAATGCAAGTGTTGCAAGAGGATCTATTAGCAATTCGATTTCTGATTGGCTTAATTTGATTAAGCCAATGGGCTGAGATTAAGTCTAATTAAATATGATTTAATTAAATTTAGTTTGAGCTTGATTGGATCAAGTCCAATTGGTTTATTGGATAAGCCAAGTGCAAGGAAAAACTAGTCCTAGTTCAACTAGGACTTGGGTCATCTAATTTCTAATTTGATTAAAAAATTAAATCAGATTTAAATATAATATAATCTGATTAAATTAGGTTTTTAATTAGGTTAAGACCTATTTTAATTGAGTTGATCTAATTTTGATTTGATTTGGTTTGGAAAATCAAATTAAAACAAGTCATAAGACAGAATCCTAGTAAGACTAGGATTCCACCTTGCGCCACATAATCCTTCTCCACGCCCTCTCTCTTATTCAACGCCAATCTCCACTTATGTTGTGCGACAAAAGCCCTCTCCCAGATCTCTCCCAGGTTCACAAAAGGTCTCTTCTCTTCTTTCTTACATGGAAGGTGGTTTGGATCAAATCTAAAAGGAATAAGTTTGGATTTCGAATTCTATGAGATAGAGTTTTAGAAATCCAAAACTCTTTCAATTTTGCATCGAATTTATCCAATTTTTTTTTGAAATTTTTGTGGCTTTTAGGGTATACATTTTGCACCCTTTTCTGGTAATCCATGTATGAAAATATGAAGGAGGTGCTCAAGAGTTGGGTGTCCCTTAACTTGCCATGTTTGGATAAGCCTTGACTAGGTGTTTGACCTAGACAAGGACTCTATCATATCTCTCTATATAAGATTAGTTTTTTTGTGAAATTTTAGGAGAAGATAGAGATTTGAGAGACCTTTGTGCCATCCAAAAATTAGAGAGAAATACCTTTAGGTCGTGGAGATATAAAAGACACAAGTTTGGGTGTCTAGAGAGAAAAACGTGAAGAAGAAGAGGGTTTTTTTCTAGGATTTTTATTTTCATATCTTTCCTCCCTCCATCTTGAGTTTCCTAAGAGCGTCTCAGATCTGAAACTCCTCCTTCTACTTTCCATCTTTGGAAGAGTCCAAATCAAGAAGAAGGAGGCACCTGATCAACCATCAAAGAAGGATCAGCGTAGTACTAGCATACTGTGCTGGTTTCCTGAAGCAGGACTTCTGATCGAGATTCGTGGGCTCGTGTGGACGACTCCTAGAGGCCGGACGTGTGTGTGGCTTGCAACATCATCCTCAAGCCCAGATCAACAAGGTTAGAACGTCTAACTTGCAAGGTAATAGATCTGATCTATTGTTTAATACATACATTAGATGTAGTATAGAAACATGTTGATATGATCAACATGTAGTTCATGCTATATTTATATATTTTAATTTCTGATTTAATGCTATGTAATAATCATGTAATAGGATCTTAGATCTAGGGATTTTTTGATTTTAAAAAATAAATTTTAATTTATTTTAGTCTTCCGCTGTATGATCTTGAAAATGTTTCAAGATCTAACCCTGAAACCCTAGATAAGGTTCCTACATGCACGCCGAGGAGTCTCGATAATTCAGAAATCTTCTTTCTTTCTTACAAGAGGCTCTGCTTGTCTAATTTTCTTTATTCTTTCTCTCTAGCCTAGATAAGATCCTGATAAAGGACATGAAATCTTCCAAAAGGCTTAGAGAATTGGAATAAAAATTAAGGAGACAAGGAGCAAGAAAGAAAGGGAAGAAAAGGTCCAACAGTGTGACAGCAAAGCCAATAAAGGAGGTTCTGCCCAAATTGCATTTAAATTTTGATAAATCAGAATTTAATTGCAGAGTATTTTCTAATAAGTGCTAGAGGGTTGATCGAGTCCCCATGTGGATCAACGTTAGAGGGTGAACACGTGGGCACCTTGTGGAAACCTAAACAGATTGCTGCCGGCAACTAAGCACAAATCAGGGTTTAGCGATAAGAGGTATGTTTCTATATCTTTTATTAGATATTAATGAAATTATATGATTTAATTTTTGATAAGATGATCTTGGAGTTAGGTTTTATTTTTATGATTTCATAATAAGTGCTTTGAAATCCGTGCTTCCGCCATTGCATTAAAACCTTTCAGAAGAGAGGGAGTGGATAGGGGATGTAAGAATTGAATGATCACCCTATCTGCCATCCCCTATTTATAGCGCCAGATGAGGCACTAATAGAGAAGACATGCCTCATCTGGAAAGGTATATCAAGTCTTCATATCACTTATCTGAGAGTCCTTAAACAGAAGGACTCTTCAGGGGGTGATACATTGATTCCTGCCTTCTCACGCATGCATGCCTAGAACAAGATGCTTTTCACATCTCTTCACACATCAGATTAATGTGAAATTTTTCCACATAAACCATTATTCAAATAGAAAGGCTCTCACTAAATGACACATTATTTGGATAAGAGTTCATTTGTGAGAAGGATTCTTCACCGAAGAGACGCACGAGCACCTTCTCCCTATCATGCATGCGTATGCCCAAAAAAGGGTGTGAAAAGCAACCTTTCTTAATCTGATAATTTTTTATATTTTTATCATGTGATCAGCACTTAAAATTGATTCTTATCACAAAAATTATTAGATAAAAAGTTACTTAAGACTCCTTAAACAGAAGGAGTCTTCACATCCCTTCACGCATCCAGAAAAATCTGTTGCATGCGCAACAATGATTCAAGCAATTTTTTCATGCATAATCTGGTAGATTTTTTAACTTCAAAAAATGTGATAGGTGGCTCATCATCTGATCTACTTGTCATAAAATAGAAAGATTCTTAGTCCTTCTCCATGCCATAAATAAAGTATGCATGCATTCTGCATATTAGCACCAAGAGTCCTTCTTAAGTTGGACTCTTAGTTATTTGGCGTGTACACCAGATATGGTGCCTTTTTTCATCTGCTTCCAAGTGGTTTGACCTGACCCAAATGCCCACCAAATTAGGCTAGCAAATGAGTAAGGCATGAGATCAAATTGATCTCTAAAAGAGCTAGAGATTCCACACGTGCTAGCATACTTACCAGAACCCCGATTGAATCCAAAATTTCAATCAACCTTTTTAAAAAGGGTCCTTGGCTAATTTCTATATGTGTGTGACCCATTGAGTTCCACATCTAGCTAATAGTAGGTCTAAGTATAAGTTGACCTAATTTGATTAGAATTTAATCTAACCAATTTAGGTCCAATCGAGCTAACCCGATTTCAGTAATTAGAACTCTTTCTAATTGGCTTTCGAATTAAACTTTTTAATTTGATCAAAAATCTACAAGTCAAGATTAATATTTAGCAACATATCATGACTACTCAAAAGATATAAAAATTTGATAGAAATACCAAATTTATCCTTCAGTGGTAAGTTACCATGCAATACAATCCTCTGATCATCCCAGCACCCTGAATATATTCATGAGTATGGAATCATCTCAAACTCAAACACACATTCATATCGATTCTCAATTAACCAATGATGACTCCAATGAAGAAGCATTAGAGACTCTTTCTAATCTCCTTCCTACTTTTGGCCAAAAGATTTTTTTTTGAGTCATCTACGAATGAGAATACACAGGATACGATCTCCTCTTACTAGGAGCGATCGATTCCATGTTGACCTACTCAATCTTTGTACACACTCCTACCATATCCAGAACACCCCTTACATATCTTGAGTATGAACCAAAATATGAATTCATGTGCACAAGATTTCATGGTGATCTCAGGTTTAAGGATCACTTGCACAACTCCCACATAGAGAACCATCTTTGACATGCAAGTAAGACTTTCATAAGATTTTCTCTTTCATCAAGTCAATTCAGTGGATTCATTTATCAAATGAGTACCCACATCCTTATATTAGTATCCCACATAAGTAGCCAATGAGATCTGCTACCCTTTCCATCAAGTAGGATTTTAGATCACACTAGCATGACCCATTCATGTCTCTTAAAATTATTATCTTAATCTTTGGAATTCATCATAATCTTAATCATAATAAAAAGTAGCTAATATGATGAATCAATGCTTTATTTTATTATAAAATAATAAATATCATTACATGAGTTAAAAGGTTACAAAGAAAAGTCCCATCACAATACACTTGTGATTAGCTTATAGGATATTCTTCTTTCAATACAACTAGATTAGGATTTTTGTCTAATTATATTTTTTATTATTTTAATAAATTTTATAGCCCTCAAGTATAAAAAATGAGAAACATCATTATGTTTCTATGTAGGATTGATATCCCTATTTCTCATAAAAATCTTGTGGATAGCACCACAAGCATTCATGAGTTCAAGAGTAGATAGCTCTTTACCAATTGTATTTCAAACAATTCTCAATATTTTTTTCTTGCCTCTAGATCACTCATAGTCTTGTGGATAGCACAACAAACTATAGTACTCTAATTAAATTAATCCTTCAATCCCATATGGTCATACTTAAATAATGCCACCCTTGTAGATAGCACAACAAGGTAACACTATTCAAATATGCCATAAGCATCAATATGTACTTGTTCAACATTATATCAATTTTTATAGTAAGCTTTGTAGATAGCACAACAAGTTCACTAAGATCTTAAAATACTCTGTTGACCAAGCATGAAAGAAGACTTTTGTAGTGTCTACATCACTAATCAATTTAAGTTCAAAACTCAATAAGATCAAATTGACTAGGTTAGTAGATGGGAGGTTTTTCAGAGCTTTTCTTAGACACCAACAAGATTGGCCAAGCTAGCATATAGACCTAATAAAAAAATCACCTTTAACACTTACCCAGACACCAATTGATCAAATGAGTTTGATATTTAATTTGTAAGTGAATCTCAATATTATAACTTAATATAATTTTTATAGAGGGTCTTGAACTGGTCTCAGCATATCCTAACTACTACATAAAATATAACATATAAATTATGCAATTCAACATGCTTTTCAAGTTATGATATCATTCATATTATCATATCAAAAATGATTACAATAATCATATAAGGGTGTGCAAATGACTTAACATATAACAAGTTTAGTCAATATTAAAACAAATCCTAGTCGAATTTGGCATGCAATACACCCTTAATAAAAAATGATTCAAGCACCAACCAACCATGAATCATTAAATTTTATATTATCACAAATTTAAAATTTAATAAATAAAATTTAAATCCATGATTTAAATAAAGTCAAAAAATAATTTTTGATTTTAAGACCGATGCTAGAAATTGATGCAACATTTTGGCAAAATATGAATTAGAATAATTCTATATTACAACTTTTGCTGTTGTTTGATCGAATCTAACAAGGATTGCTCTGATACCACCATTGAGTTTTTGGTCACATAGTAGAATGTAAATTTTAAAACTTTTTAAACATATAAATTGAAAACTTTAACGATTAAAATTATTGAACCGAAACTCAAATCCTAGAATCACCTTGTAGATGTCAAACAAAACAAAAATCAAGCATGCTAAAAGATATAAACTTATACTTTCTCAGATAAGTAGTATGGTAAGAAGGTGATCTCCATGAGACTCTAAAATACAAGACCTTCAATAGTGATCCATACAGAAGATGGTCAAGGTCCTTCCCAACCAGTGCACCGCCGCAGTCTTTTCTTCACAAGAACATTGTCGACTTCAAACTCGAAGAATGATCTCACCAATGCTCTATTACCTTCGATTTCACTACTAGGATTATATTAAAAGAATTCTCTCTAAAAGTTTTACAACCTAGGATTTGATTTTGTGCTCCAACATATGAAAAAATCAAATCCTAGGACAAGCACACCACACTTGCTATTTTTCTCACCTCCCTTCTTTCTATTTTTCACTCAATTTTTTTCTTATCTTTTTCTTAAATTTTTTTTAGATTTTTTTTTTATCACATACTGAGGCTTCTAATTTTTCTCTAGAATTTAGCCGTTATCCCATAAGAGGCACCCCATTTAAATAGATGAGGAAAGGATGTCAAGAAGACCGAAGGGGCACCAACTCTTAGTGCACCACTTCTTCACGTGGAGAATTAATTCTTCGATGCATTAAGTGGCACAAAAGAGGCTTCACATAGAAGGACTCTTCCTCTTCTACACCCCATAATTCTAACATTTATTTTAGGTATGTGACATTTAAGGAATTGATGGAAATTAAGAAGGGGTTAAGAGTCTTAAAGAAGAAAGACTCTTCCTCTTCTCAATGCTAAAAATAGGGTGATGGCATTTAATTTATGGCATGAAATTAGAGTGGCATGGAGGTCTCTTTTCACACTTGAAACTCTTTAAAGTTTGATAGGAGTCCAATTAAAATAGACCTAATCCAATCAGGTCAAAGGCAATAGGTTCAGTTTAGCTCAAATACTTTGAACTTAATCTAATTAGGAACTTGGGTTAACACAATATGCTAGAATATCAAATTAACTCATAAAATTTATCTTAAATCTTAATTAAAATAGATCAAGATCAAATTCTAAAGTGTGTGACCTATTGGACCAAATCTAGTCAGCAGTAGACATAGACTCTTGATCTAATCCTAATCCGAGCAGTTAGGTCAGCTCAAGAGTCTCAATTAACTAGGACTCTTTTTAATTAATTTTTGAATTAATTTTTTTTAATTTTAATGAGTCCATAAGTCAAGATTGACGTCTAGTAATGTATTATGACTATCCAAAAGAGATAAAATTTGATAAAATTATCAAAATACTCTTCAATGGCAAGTTACCGTGATTCAATCCTTCAGTCAAACAACATCTCAGATGAGCTGTGGGTATGAAATCATGTCAAACTCAATTACTTATCTAAATGTATCTCGATCAAAAGGTGATGATTCTATTGATGACACATCAAAAACTTTTTTTTAATTATCATCCTGCTTTGGCCAAAGACTTCCAAAATCATCAACCTATGAGATCACATAGGATGTTCGCTCCCATTATTAGCAGTGACTGATCCCTTATTGATCACTCATAACCTTCATGCATACTTCACCACATCCAAAATCCCCCATATAAGGATCAAAGAACCAAGTTAGGAGGTGAACCAAAATATGGATTTACGTACACAAGGTGCCATGGTGATCTCAGATCAAAGGATCACTTACACAACTTCCACTAGAGAACAATCAGCTAACATATAAATAAAACTCTATCAGATATTCTCTTATAGATCTATTCAGTGAACTCATTCTGTAATGAGCATCCACATCCTTGTATTAGTGTCACCACATAAGAGGTTGTGAGATCAACCACCCTTATCACTGAGCATACATAGGACGTGTCAGTCTTACTGATACCATTGATCTTGAACATAATGAATCAATGATTGAAAATATTTTAGATCATGACCATCAAGAATTTAGATCTCACTAGCATGATCTCATCATGGCCCTAAAATCATTGCCCAGACCTATGGGGTTCATTATAATCTTTAAAACAATAATAAGATGCAACATATAATGAATTAAAAAATTTATTTTATTAAATAATAATATTAATTACATGAGCTTGAAAGATAAATTATAGAAAAATATCCCATCGCATCCCATATGCGATTGGCTTATAGGGCATTATTCTTTCACCTCCGACTTGAGATCACCATGGTAACTTGCAAGCAACTCACTATGCTTTAGTGTCAGACTATCTAAATTTTTAATTCAGTGACTCAAAGATTTTTGAGTACAGTCAAGTACTTATTAAGCCAGTGTGTGAGTCAAGAAGCGATTGATCCCTCTAAATAAGTAGGAGTTAATGCATCACTATATTTCAATTTGACAAAATCTGAGTCTGGATAATCTATGTGATGGATTTAAAAGATTGAAATATAATATAGATGACTATTTTAGGATTGATAGTTAAATCCTAGGTCACCTTGAGTATTAGGATCAAAGGAATGAATTATATGGTAACCATATGTCAGTAGGTTCTTCAATGTTGGTCTGCAATTATTTGACCTATCTGGATGTCGGATCTCATTGCTAGATGGCTACATTGATTAGTTTAAAAATTTATTTCTATGCTACTGATTTAGATTCGAATCTATAGGATCACACTAAAAAAAAATTTTTGACTGATCATGTGGTTGATCGACGATTGAGAATCATTTAAAGGTATAATCATCAATTCGATTGATAATTAACCTTAAGCAAAAGTTATGATAAAATAATTTACTAAGTGTTAATGAATTAATGAAGAATTTGTTAGCAATTAGATTGCTAATTTGCTCAATTTGATTGAGCAAAAAGGATTAGATCAAATCTAATTGAATTAGATTCAATTAGGTTTAATCCAATTAGGTTATGAGATGACTTAATCACTAAGAGAGATTAGTTTCAAATTTGATCAGAACTTGAATTCAATTAATTTTTGATTTGATTAAGATTTAATCGAGATAGTTTGGTGCCTAATTAGATTAGGTCATGTATAAGTTTGGATCAAATCAAATTGGATTTTGTTTGGATTTAAAATTGAAAACTATCTAAAGTCTAAACTAGGTTGGACTTCTCCCTAGTACACATTGTTAGATGTATGTCCTAGAAGCCAATATGGCTGACACATTGTAATTAATCTAGGATATAATTTTATACGTAATATATTGATATGATCAATAAAAAGATAAATTCTTTTTCATTCAAGTATAATGTATCTTTGAATCATCCATAGAATTAGTTTTGATACATACTCTCAAGGTGCTGAAAATTAGAGACATGTATTTAATTCCTAAAGACTCTCGATCATAGGATCATCATGAGGATGGTGACAGATTCAGATAGAGTAGCGCACAAATCACTTTCTTCAGGATAGATGGATCTCTAATCTACTGTATAAAGATACAGGGCAATAAGTGTGGGTAGTTGTTAGAGAACAACTAGCACTAAGTGTGACCATATGAGAGATCACTTGGATTTCTATTCAATCGTCAGTGATTATCTCGATGCTATAGTTATGTGTCTGGTCCTTTGACTTAAGATGGTACTACTGCTCGCAGTGAGGCTGCTGGAGTTTGATTGACACATAAACATAAGTCTCAATGAGCTCTTGTAGTGGATATTGGCGACAGTTGGTTCACTGTAGGAGTAGGGTGTGCATCAACATGGGATCTATCAACCTTAATAGAGAGGAATAGCCCTATGGGATTTGAGAAGCTAAGTCTATGAATTTGTGGCCACAATAGAGTGATTGATGGAAAAGAGTTTTCATAGACATCACATCTAGTCTTGAGCTAATCAAATCTATCGTATGACTGATGTTGAGGTTTGACGATTTATCCATGACCTGCTATTTAGTCAGGACTCATAATAAAGAGACTGAATCACATGTTAACTATACCTAGAGATTTATTTCAGTTCTACTGAGTTGCCATTACATACTGCTAGGTGTCACTGGTGGATTGTAAGAGCTCACTAGGATCGTTCCGAATCGATAATCTTTACTGAATTAGAGTGGAATTGTTCCGATCCATTGAAAAGAGTTTCAATAATATAATGATAGAGATTATTGTATATCTCACTACCAAATAGAATTAAATCTATGAGATCACACAATAAAAAAAATAGATCTGGAATAAGAAATTGAGCTTATGAAGTGTCAATTGAGTTTAGAGAAATCTATTGGGTTCATGGTAACCTTGCTAGCACATGCTTGGACCCAATTTCTCTTTCAGTTAGGATTACTTATTTGATAAATTAATTCTAACTTAATTATCTACTAATTATCTACATAAATAATATTCATGAGACTTCAATTGTTGGATATCTAAGGTTATAGATCACATAAATTAAGGGTGCAAGTCTCTTATGAATCTCCTTGATAGGTATTATGGGGTGGCACTTTGAATTGTTCAATTTGGGTGTGTCCATTGATTAGAGGACCTTTAGTTCTCATATGGGGTGTCTGTTGGGTGTAAAAGAGGGTGTCTAATTATGGATGCAAGGGCTCCAATAGTTGGCACCTAATGGGCTTTCTAATGTAAGTTGGATAACTTAAGTTAATAGGAATCCTAATGCAAGTAGAATTTATATTATATGATTAAATAGGATTCAATCTTTGTGCCTATAAAAGAAGACCTCTCCTAAGGTCCTTAGACCATCAAAGCCAGTCCCTCTCCATGCCCTCTCTTCCTCTCTCTTTCTCTTCTCCTTAGGCGTCCCCATGCCATACAACTTGGGATGCGCATCCCAAGTTGTCTCACATCCAAGGGGTTGGTGTCCCACTTTTTGGCTGGTTGCTGGTGTTTTTTAGTAGCAAAGAGCAAGGAGAAAGAGCCTAGAGAAGAGAAAAAGAAGAAGATCAAAGAGAAAGATCAAACATTGATCGCGATCCAGACTTCGTTCAGATTCAGTAGGCTGAATTTTAGAGAATCAAAATTTAGATCTTAGAGGGCTGCTCCAGGCTGATCCTGAGTAGATACTCATAGAGGTCAGATACTTGTGTAGCTAATAGAGAGTCTCATCTCTTTCAGATCTAGATTTGAAGAAAGTGATTGCGAAAAAGGTATGTGATTTGATCATAATTTAAATTTCAGTATATATCAATTTCAGTATATGAAATAGATCCATGTGGTTTTATATTTTTATACATATAAAATTTAGATTAAATTATTTTAATCTTATTCTCTACTATGGTGTTTAGAAAATTAAATTTTGAAATACATATGCATGCTTCAAACCCCAAATTCTAACAGTGGTATCAGAGCCATGGGTTTTCATATGTTGAATTTTGATATACATATTTTTGAAAAGATTTCAAAATTAATTTTTTCTTAATACATAAGATGTATGGATGGATCTTCAAATCTAAAATTTAATTTTAGATTTAGTTTTAGAATATATAGTTGATATATTGTTGCATACATAGATCTGAATTTTGATCTAGAAAGAGTTCTAGTTAATGTTCATATGAAATATAGATGCATGCATGAAATTTAAAATTTTTTTGATCTAAATTTTAATTCATATATATGATATATGATTATATATTTAGATCATAAATTTATTTTTAATCTAATTTATGACTAGTATATGAGATATATGACATCATGCTTAGATCTAAAATTTTATTTAGATCTAATTATACATACATATATATGATATATATTTGTATATTAAAATCTGAAAATTATTTTTATATTTTAAAACTTATATTAATATTAAAAATTTAGATCTGAAATATGATTTTAGAATCTAAAATTTGTGTTTATGCATGAGAGTTTTGGTTATAAAAAAATCAAAAAATTAGGTCATGTAATATGATTACTGTTGGTGCAAAAATCCACCTGCGTCGGAGAAGCTAGAGTCGAAGGAGTCGCTGTCACCGTCGGGACCTACAAAAGAAGTCTAAACCAGAGTTGGGGTTGCTCCGACAAGACCCTCCGATGCTCAAGTCAGTTCTCTGCCTCAACAAGAATGGAGTGCTCAAACAAAAATTTTAGCAGAGTTTTTGGGATAGAAATTAGAGCTTAGAGAATAACGTATCTGGGGTCCCCCTTTTATAGGCGGAGAGGGCAACAGACTGATAGCGATGTTTGTAACCGTCTGGCAGTGGGCTACTCAGGGTCAGGAGGAGTTTGTTGCGAAGAGTAGTGGAGTGGAATCGTGGCCATCACTGGGACATGCCACGTGGAGTCTGTTGCGGGGAGTGGAGCGGCATCCATTGTCGTGACTTGCCAGAGAGTGGAGGAACCGCATGGTATCCGTCGTAGGAAGTGGAGCAGAATCATGGCCATTATTGTGGTCTGCTAGGGAGTGATGGAGCCGCATGGAATCCATCACAGGAAGTGGAGCAGAGTCATGGCCGTTACTGCGGCCTGCCAGGGAGTGATGGAGCCGTGCGGAATCCATCGCAGGAAGTGGAGCAGAGTCATGGCCGTTACTGCGGCCTGCCAGGGGGTCCAGGCCTGTCGGTCGAAGTTTGGTTGGGGTGTCTGGCGGAGAGAGGTGGCTAGCTATCCATCTGAGAGGAGCTCGGATGCTGCAAATCTTGCTGGGTGCCTTGGGCGTTAAGGCGGCAGGCAAGGACCACTTACCGTAGGAGCTCGAAGTCCGGCTCCCGTAGGAGTCCGAACGAATTCCTGCAGTCAAAGTTAGGGATGAAGTCCGGCTCCCGCAGGAGTCCGGACGAAGTCTTCCTACAGTCGGAGTCGGGGATGAAGTCCAGCTCCCGTAGGAGTCCGGACAAAGTTTTCCTGTAGCCGGAGTTGGGGATGAGGTCCGGCTCTCGTAGGAGTCTGGGCGAAGTCCATCTGCAATCAAAGTTGGGGGCAGAGTCTGGCTCCCGTAGGAGTCCGGACGAAGTCTACCTGCAATTGAAGTTGGGGGTGAAGTCTAGCTCCCGTAGGAGTCCGGACGAAGTCTTCCTGTAGCCGGAGTCGGGGATGAGGTCTGGCTACCGTAGGAGTTCGGGCGAAGTCTTCCTACAGCCAGAGTCGGGGATGAAGTCCGGCTCCCGTAGGAGTCTGGACGAAGTCTTCCTACAGCCGAAGTCGGGGACGAGGTCCGGCTCCCGTAGGAGTCCGGGCGAAGTCACCTGCAATCAAAGTCAGGGGCAGAGTCTGGCTCCCGTAGGAGTCCGGACGAAGTCTTCCTGCAATTGAAGTAGGGGATGAAGTCCGGCTCCCGTAGGAGTCCGAACGAAGTCTTCCTACAGTCGGAGTCGAGGATGAAGTCTGGCTCCCGTAGGAGTCTGGGCGAAGTTTACCTGCAATCAAAGTCGGGGGTGGAGTCTGGCTCCCGTAGGAGTCCGGATGAAGTCTTCCTACAGTCGAAGTCGGGGATGAAGTCTGGCTCCCGCAGGAATCCGGACGAAGTCTTCCTACAGCCAGAGTCAGGGATGAAGTCCAGCTCCAGTAGGAGTCCGGATGAAGTCTTCCTACAGCCAGAGTCGGGGATGAAGTCCGGCTCCCGTAGGAATTCAGACGAAGTCTTCCTGCAGCCGGAGTCGGGGACGAGGTCTGGCTCCCGTATGAGTCTGGGTGAAGTTTACCTGCAATCAAAGTCGGGGGTGGAGTCCGGCTCCCATAGGAGTCCGGATGAAGTCTTCTTGCTGCCAGAGTCAGGGACGAGGTCCGACTCTCATAGGAGTCCGGGCGAAGTCTACCTGCAATCAAAGTCGGGGGCGGAGTCCGGCTCCCGTAGGAGTCCGGACGAAGTCTACTTGCAATTGAAGTCGGGGGCGAAGTCTGGCTCCCATAGGAGTCCGTCTGTCGTGAAGAATCTGGTCGATGCTGGTGGAGGCTTATCCGTCGGCAAAACTTGGGAGTGTTGCGGAGGCTTGCCTGCTTAAGAGGTTCGGAGAGATGTCGCCGAAGGTCGAAAGTCGGTAGAATCCCCGGAGGGTCACTCCTATCACGAACTTCGACTGGGAGGTATTTTATACCCAACACCAGTCCCCCTACTTTCGAGTTCGAGTTTCGAATGAAGGAAGTATAAAAAAATTTTCACAGCCGAAGTTGTCCCCTTGAATCCTGTGCACGATTGCCCTTGGATATTCTGGCATTTAATGCACGCATGCTAGAGTCTTTTCAAATCGGGGCGATCCGAAGGGACCTTTCAAAATTTTCGCTGGTGCGTTGGCCCAGGTACGGTGCAGTAATGGCTCTGTCAGCTGTCAGCCACTTTTAGCCGCCTGCGGTGGCGAGTGGGACACGTGGCGAGCGCGGGTCGGCCTGGGGAGATCCGCGATCATTATAGCATCGGATCCCAGGGTCTATTTAAACCCGTCTTTCCGCCTTCAGGAGTCTCATTCTGCCTGAGAGTTCTGTCGGTGTCTGCCTTCTCTCCGAGAGCTCTGACCCTCTTTGGTGTCCACCTTAGCCCTAAGCGTTCTTTGAGTCATCCCTATCCTCGCCCCTCTGCGTCCTTCAGAGTGATCTAGGTTAGTCCCGAAACTTTCATTTCTCTTCTTGCCATCTAGGTGCCCTTTCTCCTTCATTTTTCTTCTGCCGCATTCCTCTGGTTTGGTTCCCCGCAAACCTTTCGCCTCTTGTCCCGTCCGATTTATCCAAAATTTTTAGGGCCTTTATTTTAAATATCTTCCAGCACCTTCGCCTCTAGCGGTTCCAGGAGTTCATCCGCCTCAGCCCCCCAGAACCTCCTCACTGCAGACGAACCCTCATCTAGGACTGGGCCTCACCTGGTTTTTGCACCAGGTGCCATTCCCTGTTCTCTGACTCTGGATGAATTTTTACTGATAAGGGTTCAGTATGGAGTTCCTTCGGAGTACGAGCTGGAGCTTCTTGGTCCCACCGACCGGGCTAGTACCCCCCCACCTGACTGTTTCTACCTGTATCAGGAGGCCTTCCGTGTCAGACTCCGGCTTCCGCTTCTGCCCTTCGTCGTCGTCCTTTTCCATTTTTTAGACATTTCTTTAGCTTCAGTAGCATCGAATTCCTTTAGGTTTTTGATAGGGTTCTTCTCCTTTTGCCATGTAGTCGAAGTTCAACCATCTCTTTCTTTGTTTAGGCACTTTTACACCTTCAAGCATCACCCCTCGGCAAAGGACTGGTGGTATTTCTCCCCCTAGTTTGGCAAGAAGGGGTTGCTGAAAGGTGCTCCCTCTTCAATCCATAACTGGAAGGGGAAGTACCTTTTTGTCCACTGCCCGACCTTGAGGCTGGGATTGTCCCCTTGGGGCTCCCTGAGGGACTCTGTCCGTCGGGCTCCTAGCTTGGGGGAGGACGACCTTCAGGCCGCCCGGAGGCTTCTTGATTATTCGGCTCCTTCTCTTCCCAATCTTCTGAAGGAGCAGTTTTTGTTCAACATCGGCTTGAGTCCCCTGGACCTTGTGAATATCCCATCTTTCCCTTCCTTTTCTTTTCTCCCGCTCTTCTTCTCTCTCTCTCTTTTTTCTTCTCTCTTTTTTTTTTCTATTACTGATCTCTTTTCCTCTCTCTTCTTTTCTTTTCTTTTTTTTCAGGAATGGACACTGAAACAGCATGGATGCTCGTCAGGGGCCTCAAGGCTCACAAAAGGAAAGGCGCCGTGGCCTCCGGATCGGCAAAGAAAGCTAGAATGGAGGAGACGAGCTCGGCCATGCCTACCTAGGCGACCTTCGCAGTCGACATTCCTTCGGACGTAGAACCTCCGGCTCCCCGAGCCTCTTCAAGGAGTCCCCCCCACTAAGGTTTCCGTATCGGGGGTCCGTTCTGCGGAGGCACCCAGGGTCGAGAGGGGGAGGAGAAGAAAGTCGGTGGCTCGCAGGGTGAGTAGCCACCAGGCCGCCATCGAAGAGTCCCACGGTTCCGAAGAAGAGCCGGGAGAGAATCTCTTCAATGACAGGGACTTGATAAAGCGACTGATTGACGGCTGCATCCTGTCCGAGGTCATCCAGAGGATTGATCGTGCCGATCCCGAACAGCGGGTTTGGGACTCTCTAGGATCCTTTCTCAAGGTAAACAGATTTACCTTCCTCCTTCTCTTCGCTCCTTCATTTAATTAGCTTCTCAACCTTCATTCTGACCTCCTAGCCGCCCTTGCAGATCGGGCACCAGCTCCTTTCCAATATCGAGGCGACGAATCGGGCGAGGAGGGATGCCATCCAAGTGGAGGAGAGTCGTCGGGCCGAAGTCGCTCGCCTCAAAGAAAAGGCAGCCGAGGTAGTCACCCTCCAAGAGGCCCTGGAGAAAGAAAAGCAGGCCCTGGAGAAAGAAAAGCAGACCTCGGAAGAGACGGTGAGGAAGGCGGAGGTCGAGGTCACAAATTTGGCGGAGCAGATCCCGGTCCTATTCTCGGAGGCCAGGGTTCTAGCAGTGGAGTTCAAGGCCTCTGCGGAGATGAGGGACTTGAACGTCAAGTTCGCCCAAGAAGCATTCATCAAAGGATTCGAGCTCTGCCAGGAGAAGGTGGTTAGGAAATTTTTCGAGCTCAATCTCAGCTTCTTGGGCGAGGCATCTGAAGATGAAGCCGATCCCTCTCCCACTGCTACTGCCACCGCAGCCCCCCTTCTGGGGACACCGAGCTCCCCAACTCCTACTTCAGAGGTCTGAGACCTCTGACTTTGTAATTTTTTTTATTATATTTTTTTTTCCTCTTGTCTTTAAGAAATATTCAATCAATAAAATTGGGTTTCTCATTTTGGAGGGCTTCTCCACTCTGCTCCCCCTTTTTTTTTGTTTTGCTTTATGCAATGAGATGCGCTTTGACGCTTTTGTCTCCCGATGGCAGTATCCTGCCTAAGCGCTTCCCCTGCCACAGGAGATTCTGCTAAAGTCTGCGATCCAACGTCTGAAGAAGAAAGTTCATCATTTAACAAAAAGGTCAAAAGAGATGGATGGCGAGCTTCGCAGGCTGAGGAAGAGCCACTCTGAAGCTACCGTGGAGGCCACCCACTTTCAGAACCTCCACGTGAAGGGGATCATGGACTCTGAAGCTACCGTGGAGGCCACCCACTTTCGGAACCTCCACGTGAAGGGGATCATGGAGTACAGCCGGAGGAAAGTGAACTTCGAGAAGGAGCTCAAGAAACACAAGAAGCATGCCAGCGACCGATCTTGGGCTCAAGCTGTCAAGATCAGTTCTCTCAGAGTGGAGCTGTCGGCTGCACAAGAGAGGATTAGCCAGTTGGCAGAAAGCTCATCCCGGCTTTCGACTTGGGCCGACAGCGATCGGGAATGGTCGAAGAAGGTCTCTGACCTTCAGCTACAGCTCCAGGATGCCGAGGTGAGCTATGATGCATACCGGGCCGGCTGGTGCAGGCAGGTAGATGAATACAGGGGGAAGCTCAGGATGACGATCGATGAGGTTGCCCGCCTTCAAAGACAGCTAGCTAAAGGGGCTCAGTTTGCTCCCGTTCAGGGTCCCGATGAACTCCAATCCCTGAGAAGAACCGTAGAAGAGCTATCCATCACCCTTAGGGAGGAGAAGGCCGAACTACAGCAATTGAAGATCCAGCTAGTGTACAAGCAGCAGGTAGTCAAGGATGCGAAGGTGAAATCCGAGGTCCTGAGAAAGAGGCATCGAGAGGCAGAGAATGAAAGCCAGCGACTTCATCAGAGATATATGGAGATGCTAATGAGAGAGAAGGAATTGGAAGAAGAAGTCGAAAGCTTAAGGCACTCCCTGATGAGGGTCAAAGTCGAAAGTCTGAAGTCGGGAGAAGCCGGGCCCCCTTAGGGCTCTTTTTGTCTTTCGTCCTTCTATGTGTCTTCTTTTGCCGCTTGTTTGTTTTTTGGCATTGTTGCTTTTTTTTTTCTTTTTGATGCCGATGTCGTCGGGAGGTTCTTGGTCATCGCCGCATCGGCTTGCTTTTCTTGTCATCTTTCTTCTTCAGCCTCAAGGGCTATGTAATGCACATTTGCTAATGAAATGAAGAGGTTTTGGTTACCTTACCCATACGTCATGTTGAATTATCATGCGTCAGACTTCTTTCATTTTTGTTCCGTGCGATGTCGATGTTGTTCGAAGGTTCCTTGCTCGTCATTACCGAGTTTTCTTGTGCTTTTGATGGGTTCGACGTCGACACCGCTTGGAGGTTTCTAGCCATCGCCGTGTCGATTTGCCTTTTTGTTCATGATCGTAGATCTTACTTTCTCTTCCTCCCTCTTTATGGAGATGAGGTCCTTTGCGCTTTTAGTGTAGTTCGGCCTCCATGTTTCGTTGGGGTAGCCCACCGCTGTTCCTTCACATTTTCCTCCTTCTTCTTCTTTCTTGTCGGGTCTCGAATGGCCGGACCTTAATTGGTGTCGAGATGAGGTTCTTCCCTTATTTTTGATGTGATCAGTTTCAGCTCAGGTTAGGACGAGGTTCTCCTTCTGTTCCTAACGGGGCTGTGGGGGCACATATGGGCGCTGTATGGCCTCTCCCTCCATCCAATCTACAAACAACCGGGCCTTCGACCTTGCTCATGTTAGGGCGAGGTTCTTCTCCTGTCCCTAACATGGTTATGGGGGTGCATATGGGTGCTATATGGCCTCTCTCTCCATTTGGTCTATAAATAATCGGGCCTTCGACCTTGCTCATGTTAGGATGAGGTTCTCCTCCTGTCCCTAACATGGCTGTGGGGGTGCATATGGGCGCTGTATGGCCTCTCCCCCCATCCGATCTACAAATAATCGGGCCTTCAACCTTGCTCATGTTAGGACGAGGTTCTCCTCCTGTCCCTAACATGGCTGTGGGGGTGCATATGGGCGCTGCATGACCTCTTCCCCCATCTGATCTACAAATAACCGAGCCTTCGACCTTGCTCATGTTAGGGCGAGGTTCTCCTCCTGTCCCTAACATGGCTGTGAGGGCGCATATGGGCGCTGTATGGCCTCTCCCCCCATCCGGTCTACAAATAATTGGGCCTTCGACCTTGCCCACATTGGGGTTTGTTTTTGTTGTCCGATGGGGTCGTCCCCTGTCGTTACAAGTCCATGCCAAAAAGAAAAAGATGTGTAGATCTGAAAGGAATCCTGATTTAAAGTAGGGTCATTCGTTATACATTTACAAGTTTTCAAACCCTAGGGCTATGGAAGGTCTGCTTCCTGTCAAGGTCCTCTAGAGACGGAGTTGATGATCCCGATTGGAGGTCGATCTTCGGGCTGCTCTTCCCTCCTTGGCGGCTCAGGCTGTGGCAGGGCCCTTGGCCGATCTTCTCTACTCTCAGGCCGGCGTCGAATGAACCTATCAAGTCGACCTCGTCGGATGAGCTCCTCGATCTCATCTCAGAGCTGGATGCATTCCTCCATGTCGTGGCCGTGGTCATGATGGTAGAGGCAAAACTTGTTAGGATTGCGCTTCCCGGGGTGCATGCGCATCCTCTCTGGCCTGGGGAGCTGCTCTCTGACCTCCATCAGCACCTGAGTTTTTGATGCATTGAGGGGGGTATAGCTACGGAATCTTCCTAGGGGAGAGCCTCACCGAGCCCGACGCTCCGGGCTTCCCTGCCTGCATGCTCGGAGAGGAGTCTGGACGCGCTTGTGCCTGGGAGGAGTTCGAGAATGTGGTCGAGCTTCTCTTGGCCCTTTTTCGACTGCGGGCTTACTCGAGTCTCCCACCTACCACTCTCTCGCGGTCTCCTCATCCTTCATTTTGAAGGCTTCTTTCGCTCGTGCATACCCTTCGGCCCGAGCCAATAGGTCAGCAAAATCCCTGGGATACTTCTTTTCCAGGGAGAATAAAAGGTCGTTCTTCTGAAGGCCGCCTTTCAGGGCGGCCATCGCTACCGATTGGTCCAAATTTCGGACCTCCAATGTGGCGACATTGAAATGGTTGATGTAGGCCCGAATGGACTCCCCCTCCCTCTGCTTGATGTTGATGAGGGACTTTGAACCCTTTTGGAGACGCCGGCTGCTGACAAAATGAGCCACAAACTGGTGGCTCATCTGATCAAAGGAAAAGATGGTACCCGACTTCAGTGTCGAGTACCAGTTTCTCGCCGCTCCCTTCAAGGTGGATGGAAAGGCTCGGCATAGAATGGCGTCGGGCGCGCCATGAAGCAGCATCATTATCCGGAAGACCTCCAGGTGGTCAACTGGGTCCGAAGTCCGGTCATAGCTTTCAAATTGAGGGAGCTTGAAGTTTGGCGAGATTGGTTTCTGCATGATCATTTGAGAAAAGGGAGGGTCAGTACAAATATCCTCACCATAAGCGGGGGGAGCGTGGCGGAGTTATTCGATCCGTCGGTTCATCTCCTGGAGCCTCCGATCCAGGAAATCCTCTCGACTACGGGTCTCGAGGGTCTTCTGGCAGAATGGAGGTAGAGATCTTCCAGGGGTGGAATCGTGATCTGACTGAGGGCTCTCCACCCTCGAATTCATCTTTTCGGGAAAGACGGGGTGGCTGGCCCAAGTGGCCCATCCTACCATCAGATTTTGGAGTTCTGGTGATGCTTTCTCTAGTCGCACTGATGCCTACGGCTGCTGTTGCTATTGTATGGCCTGCACAGCTTCAGTGAGGCCTCTGACCTGCTGCACTAGTAGGTCGAATTACTCTGCGCCAACCACCGTTGCCGGAGGAGGGGGAGGAGGCTAGGAAACTGGAGGTGAGGTCAGAGCCTGAGATCTGGCCGCGGAGGCTGTGGATCGCCGCGTGGATGCTTTGTGGGGAGGCATCAGGCGAAGACCTAGTGGAGAAACGAGGAGTGGACGTCGGAAAAGATGACCGGAGGTGGTCCCGTTGAGTGCTCCTTTAAGAACAAGGGTACTGTGAAGACACAGCCCCTTCCTCTAGCGCCAATCCTGTTGGTGCAAAAATTCACCTGCGTCGGAGAAGCTGGAGTCGAAGGAGTTGCGGTCACTGTCGGGACCTACAAAAGAAGTCTAAACCAGAGTTGGGGTTGCTCCGGCAAGACCCTCCGACGCTCAAGTCAGTTCTCTGCCTCAACAAGAATGGAGTGCTTGAACGAAAATTTTAGCAGAGTTTTTGGGATAGAAATTAGAGCTTAGAGAATAACGTATCTGGGGTCCCCCATTTATAGGCGGAGGGGGCAACAGATTGATAGCGATATTTGTAACCGTCTGGGAGTGGGCTGCTCAGGGTCAGGAGGAGTTTGTTGCGAAGAGTAGTGGAGTGGAATCGTGGCCATCACTGGGACATGCCACGTGGAGTCTGTTGCGGGGAGTGGAGTGGCATCCATTGTCGCGACTTGCTAGAGAGTGGAGGAACCGCACGGTATCCATCGTAGGAAGTGGAGCAGAATCGTGGTCATTATTGTGGTCTGCCAGGGAGTGATGGAGCCGCACGGAATCCATCGCAGGAAGTGGAGCAGAGTCGTGGTCGTTACTGCGGCCTGCCAGGGAGTGATGGAGCCACGCGGAATCCATCACAGGAAGTGGAGCAGAGTCATGGCCGTTACTGCGGCCTGCCAGGGGGTCCAGGCCTGTCGGCTGAAGTTCGGTTGGGGTGTCTGGCGGAGATAGGTGGCTAGCTACCCATCTGAGAAGAGCTCGGATGCTGCAAATCCTGCTGGGTGCCTTGGGCATTAAGGCGACAGGCGAGGACCACTTGCCGTAGGAGCTCAGAGTCCGGCTCTCGTAGGAGTCTGGATGAATTCCTACAGTCGAAGTCGGGGATGAAGTCCGGCTCCCGCAGGAGTTCGGATGAAGTCTTCCTACAGCCGGAGTCGGGGACGAAGTCCGTCTCCTGTAGGAGTCCGGACGAAGTCTTCCTACAGCTGGAGTCGGGGATGAGGTTCAGCTCCCGTAGGAGTCCGAGTGAAGTCCACCTACAATCAAAGTTAGGGGCGGAGTCCGGCTCCCGTAGGAGTCCGGATGAAGTCTACCTGCAATTGAAGTCGGGGGCAAAGTCCGGCTCCCGTAGGAGTCCGGATGAAGTCTTCCTGCAGTCGGAGTCGGGGATGAGGTCCGGCTACCGTAGGAGTCTGAGCGAAGTCTTCCTACAGCCAGAGTCGGAGATGAAGTCTGGCTCCCGTAGGAGTCTGGATGAAGTCTTCCTGCAGCCAGAGTCGGGGACGAGGTCTGACTCCCGTAGGAGTCCGGACGAAATCTACCTGCAATCAAAGTCGGGGGCAGAGTCCGGCTCCCGTAGGAGTCCGGACGAAGTCTACCTGCAATTGAAGTCGGGGGCGAAGTCCGGCTCCCGTAGGAGTCCGGACGAAGTCTTCCTATAGCCAGAGTCGGGGATGAAGTCCGGCTCCTGTAGGAGTCCGGGCGAAGTTTACCTGCAATCAAAGTCGGAGGCGGAGTCCGGCTCCTGTAGGAGTCCGGACAAAGTCTTCCTACAGCCGGAGTCAGGGATGAAGTCTAGCTCCCGTAGGAGTCCGGACGAAGTCTTCCTACAGTCGGAGTCGGGGATGAAGTCCGGCTCCTGTAGGAATCCGGACAAAGTCTCCTACAGCCAGAGTCGGGGATGAAGTCCGGCTCCCGTAGGAGTCTGAATGAAGTCTTCCTACAGCCGGAGTCGGAGATGAAGTCTGGCTCCCGTAGGAATCCGGATGAAGTCTTCCTGCAGTCGGAGTCGGGGATGAGGTCTTGCTCCCGTAGGAGTCCGGGCGAAGTTTACCTGCAATCAAAGTCGGGGGCGGAGTCTGGCTCCCGTAGGAGTCCGGACGAAGTCTTCCTGCTACCGAAGTCGGGGATGAGGTCCGGCTCCCGTAGGAGTCCGGGCGAAGTCTACCTGCAATCAAAGTCAGGGGCGGAGTCCGGCTCCCGTAGGAGTCCGGACGAAGTCTACCTACAATTGAAGTCTGGGGCGAAGTCCGGCTCCCGTAGGAGTCCGTCTGTCGTGAAGAATCTGGTCGATGCTGGTGGGGGCTTATCCGTCGGCAAAACTTGGGAGTGTTGTGGAGGCTCAGCCGCCTGAGTGGTTCGGAGAGATGTCGCCGAAGGTCGGAAGTCGGTAGAATCCCCAAAGGGTCACTCCTGTCACGAACTTCGGTTGGGGGGTATTTTATACCCAACAATTACATCTAAAGTTTTTGATTTGAGTCATATGGGTCTAATTCGATTAAGTAATTAGTCAAACTGAGTCAAGTATTGAATTGAGTTAGATCAATTAAGTTAATGATCATACAATTATTGTTGGTTAAATCAATTGAGTCCCTATATAAAACTGATTAACCAAAGGATCTAATTTGGCTCGTTGGTTTGAGCCCGATATGCTTGAGCTAACTAATTCTGATCAATCGACCTATTGGTGTCTAAGGTAAGTTAATGAGATGTAGTTATTTAATTGGTTCCATTAGCCGATCTGACCAATTCATTGGTGTCTAAGGAAGGCAATGGAGGGACCCCCATCGTTCTCCACATATCTGGTCAATTTGAAAGATTGGGTCTTGAATTAGGTTGCTTAGCATTTTGGTTGAGCCCATGCCAGTTAGATCAGTCATATGATGACTGATTAGATGAGACCTAAACCCAAACTTTCTCATAAATATTAAGTCCATAGATCTTCCACCGTTATAGATGTGCGGGTGTGCTACCAGCATTGATTGTTTTCAGTTGGTTACAGTGGTTCAGTTGCATCAGAAACATGCAACCACTCTATAGCAAAGAGTTGCTCCAAGGTAAGGATAGGGTTGGACCCAATAACTATTAGGTAAGGGACCCAATGACGGCCTTGCACCTGCTTGTGAATAGTGGATCAGGCTTAACTAAGAAGTATGGTTAATAACTATTAGGTGAGCCCATATGACTTAGAGACCAAGTTGCTACAACATATTTAGTGAAGCATCTGGGCAAGGAGTTGCCTACGCATCGGTGTGCATGTTACCAATAATTGTTAGGTGAGGTGCATATCATCGATGGGACCACAACACCCACTAGAAATTTTTTATCACGTCAGGGTTTTTGTTTTCTTCTTGAGGAGTGAAGAGATTCAAAAAATTAGTGAGAGTCATTATTTGCATCTTAAAGTCTCTAGAAGCAAATTAAAATATTAAGTACAAAAGTCTAACATGAATCTCTACTCTAGCAATTAAACCATCATATCAGCCTTAAATCCTCTCACTCGTATTCTTGAAACCAATCATTTGACTGATAATAATTTCAAAGACTGGCTCAAAAACCTCAGGATTGTCCTGACTTCAAAAAAGTTAAGCCATGTTCTTGACCAGGATCCTGTTGTGTTGTTAAACTGTCCTACAGCTGAGCAGAGAGCTACTTTTGAGAAGTGGATGGATGAAAGTAGTCGGGTTAAGTGCTATATGCTAGCATCTATGTCAAACGAGTTACAAAATCAGCATGAGCATATGCTCACTGTCTGAGCCATAATTACTCACCTACAAGAGTTGTATGGTCAGCAGAGCAGTACTGCGTACTTCGAAGTGTCTAAAAGACTCTTCAACCTGAAGATGCGTGAAGGGCAGTTTGTTCATGAGCACTATATGACAGTGATCAAGGATATTGAGGAGCTTGAGAAGCTTGGACTTGATATACAAAAAGAATTACAGATGGATCTAATCTTTCAATCCCTTACCAATTCACATAGTCAATTCATCATGAATTTTCATATGAACAAACTTTACTACACTATTCCCGAACTTGTCAACATGTTGGTCACAATGGAGGGTACCTTGAAGAGCTCAAGGAGCTCTATTCTTGCTGTGGAGTGGACTTCTTCTTCCAAGAGAAAGTTTATTGGAAGGAAAAAGACTAAATCCGCAAAGAAACAGAAGAAAGAGAGCAAGCCGAAGAAGGATGGTCCAAAGGTGGCTGAGGTAAAGGGAAAGTGTTTCCACTGTCATGCTGAAGGCCACTAGAGGAGAAACTGTCCAAAATACTTGGAGAGCCTAAAAACCAAAAAAGAGTGATAAACCTTCTGAAGGTATGCTCGTAATTGAATCTAACCTTATGAATTCTTCTACTGCTAGTTGGGTATTGGACTCTGGCTCGAGTGCTCATATATGTACCTCAATACAGGGTCTGATAGAAAGTAAGAGGTTGAGAAAAGATGACATGATCCTTTGAGTCGACAATAGAGCAAAGGTTACTGTAGAGGCCATTGGCACTTATCCTCTTCGATTACCGTCTGACATTAGATTAGATTTGAAAGACTGTTATTATATTCTTGTAGCTAGTCAAAATTTAATTTTCATATCTGTGCTAGCACAGGAAGGTTTTGAAATTAATTTTAATAATAATTTTTATTCCATTTATTTACAAAATAAATTAGTTGCACGAGGTCTTTTAATTGTCAGTCTTTATCACTTGCATGTTGATGCAAATGTGAACCTAAATGAGCAAATAGTGAGTGTCGTAGATCAAAAAAGACTTAGAGATGAAATTAACTAGAAGTACTTGTGGTACTATAGACTAGATCATATTAGAGAGGACAAGATAAACAGACTGGAGAAGAATGGGATCCTTGGCTCTCTTAACCCAAAGTCATATCCAGCTTGCGAATCCTGTTTTTGAGGAAAGATGGTCAAGTTACTCCTTGTAGGACATGGGAAAAGGGCCACAGAGCTACTTGCCTTGGTACACACTGACGTGTGTGGGCTATTTGATGTGCAGACTAGGGATGGTTACACCTACTTCATTATCTTTACTGATGATTTGTCTAGATACGGATATGTATATCTAATGAAACATAAGTCTGAGGCCTTTGAAAAGTTCAAAAAATTCAGACATAAAGTAGAGAAGCAGACGGGTAAACCTGTTAAGGTTCTTCGATCTGATCGAAGAAGTGAATATCTTAGTCAAAAATTTTTGGGATATCTTAAGGACAATGGCATAGTCTCTCAATGGACCCCTCCTGTAACACTTCAGCTCAACGGGATATCCGAAAGAAGGAATAGGACTCTATTGGATATGGTCTGATCCATGATGAGCTTTACTGATCTACCCTTATTTCTTTAGGGACATGTCTTGTTAACTGCCATTCACTTGTTGAATAGAGTTTCTTCAAAGTCTGTTCCTACCACACTGTATGAGATATGGTTCGGTAAGAAGTCGAGTCTGGGTTATCTTAAGACTTGGAGATGTCCGGCCTATGTCAAGAGACAGATAGTGAAAAAGTTGGAGGATAGATCTATTATAGCTTATTTTATAGGGTATCCAAAAGAATCTATGGAATACTACTTTTACTTTTCACAAGATCACAATGTGATTGTGAGTCGAAATATCGTAATCTTAGAAAAATAGTTTATCCAGGATGGTGGCAGTGGGAGGTTAGTGGAACTCGAAGAGAAGATCTCTGAAGAGTCTAAAGCTATAGATCCTCAAGAACTTATAGTCTGTGAGCCAGTAGTTGATGTTCCTCTACCATCTCATAAATCTAGCTGGATCTCCCAACCTCCTGAAAGGCACATGGGTATGCTTACGAAGGAAGTAAAGGAAATATTTCTTATGGGAGATAGGGGTCATGGTGATGATCCCAATATCTTTGACGAGATGATGTCTGACATCGATTTCGAAAAATGATTAGATGCTATGAAGTCAGAAATTGACTCGATGCACTCGAACCAAGTTTGGACTTTAGTGGATCCACCTAAAGGTATTGTACCTATTGGATGTGAAAATTATCTTCCTGAATAGATATCTTGAAGAAGATATCTATATGGAGCAGCCTATGAGTTTCACGTCTGGTGATGGTGATCATAGAGTCTGCAAGCTGCAAAGATCCATATATGGATTAATGCAGGCTTCTCAGAGTTGGAACCATCATTTTGATGAGGCAATCAAATCATTTGATTTCATTAAAAATGAAGAGAAACTTTGTATATACAAGAGAGTTAGTGGGAGTGCGATCACCTTTCTCGTATTATACATGGATGATATTCTTCTTATTGAGAATGACATTCCCATGCTGACCATGGTCAAAAGATGGTTGTCTAAAAAATTCTCCATAAAAGACCTAGGAGAGGCATCTTATATTCTCGGAATAAAGATCTATAGGGATAGACCTAGATGGATGCTTGGTCTGTCACAAAAGCTGTAGACAGAGAAGGTGCTGAAGAAGTTCAGCATGAAAAACTCCAAGAGAGATCTTTTACCTCTTAGGCATGGTATTCGTCTCTCCAAGATGATGTGTCTGACCACATCTGAGGAGATTCAGTGCATGAGTAGGATTCCTTATGCTTCAGCAATAGGAAGTCTCATGTATGCCATGCTATGTACTCAACTTGATATTGTCCTTACTGTGAGTGTCATGAGAAGGTATCAGTCAAATCCAAATGAGGAGCACTGGATAGCTGTGAAGAATATCTTTAAGTACTTAAGAAGGACTAAGGATTATTCTTGATCTTTGAAGGTGATTTTGAGTTGCGATTCGAGGATGTATTCTTGTTCGATTTACTAGAAAGGTTCTGAGTAATCGATCAATGGAGGTTGAGTGTGCTATAGATGTGTAGGATGAATTCTAGTTTTAATATTAGTTATAGAACTAGACGTCATGCCATGACACAGTACTGCAAAGACAATTGGCACCATAGCCTTTGCTAAAGAGTCAAAGTCTCACCAGAAGTCCAAATACAGAGCACCGATATACGCGACTACCTCATATCGAGATGCGAAGAGTAGACTCTACAGATAATATGGCAGACCCACTGACTAAGCAGCTGAGCCAATCAAAAATAGAAGTCCACTTTGAAAAGATGGGACTTAGATTTATGGCCAATTGGCTTTAGTCTAAGTGAGAGATTGTTAGATGTATGTCCTAGAAGTCAATATGGCTGACACATTGTAATTAATTTAGGACATAATTTTATACTTAATATATTGATATGATCAATAAAAGAGTAAATTCTTTTTTATTCAAGTATAATGTGCCCTTGAATCATCTATGGAATTAGTTTCGATACATACTCTCAAAGTGTTGAGAATTAGAGACATGTATTTAATTTCTAAAGGCTTTCGATCATGGGATCATCATGAGGATGGTGACAGATCCGGATAGACTGGCGCACAAATTGCTTCCTTCGGGATAGATAGATCTCTAATCTACTATGTAGAGACACAGGATGATAAGTGCGGATGGTTGTTAGAGAACAACTAGCACTGAGCATGACCATACGAGAGATCACTTGGATTTCTTTTCAATTATCAGTGATTGTCTTGATGCTGTAGTTATGTCTGGTCCTTTGACTTGAGATGGTACTACTGCTCATAGTGAGGCTGTTGGAGTTTGATTGACACATAAACATGGATCTCAATGAGCCCTTATAGTGGGTATTGGCGACAGTTGGTCCACTGTAGGAGTAGGGTACGTATCAAGATGGGATCTATCAACCTTGATAGAAAGGAGTAGTCCTATGAGATTTGAGAAGCTAAGTCTATAAATCTGTGGCCATAGTAGAGTGATTGATGCAAAAGAGTTTTCATCGACATCACATCTAGACTTGAGCTAATCAAATCTATCATATGACTGATGTTGAGGTTTGATAATTTATCCATGATCTGCCATCTAGTCAGAACTCACGATAGAGGGACTGAATCATACGTAGGTTCATTTTAGTTCTACTGGATTGCCACTACATACTGCTAGGTGTCACTGGTGGATTGTGAGAGCTCACTAGGATTGTTTCGGATTGACAATCCTTGCTGAGTTAGAGTAAAATTGTTCCGATCCATTGAAAAGAGTTTAAATGATATAATGATAGAGATTATTGTATATCTCACTACCAGATAGAATTAAACCTATGGGGTCACACAACAAAAGGATTAAGTCTGGAATAAGAAATTGAGCTTATGAAGTGTTAATTGGGTTTACGAAAATCCATTAAGTTCATAGTAACCTTGCTAGCACATGGTTGGACCAAATTCCTCTTTCAGTTAGGATTACTTATTTGATAAGTTAATTCTAACTTAATTATCTACTGATTATCTATATGAATAAGATTCATGAGACTTCAATTGTTGGGTGTCTAAGGTTATGAATCACATAAGTTAAGGGTGCAAGTCTCTTATGAATCTCTTTGATAGTTATTATGGGGCGCCACTTTAAATTATTCAATTTGGGTATGTCCATTAATTAGAGAACCTTTAGTTCTCATATGGAGTGTCTCTTGGGTGCAAAAGAGGATGTCTAATTATAGGTGCAAGGGCTCCAATAGTTGGTGCCTAATGGGCTTCCAAATGTAAGTTGGATAACTTAAGTTAATAGAAATCCTAATGCAAATAGGACTTGTATTATATGATTGAATAAGATTCAATCTTTGTTCCTATAAAAGTAGACCTCTCGTAAGATCCTTAGACCATCAAAGCTAGCCCCTCTCCATGCCCAAAGGAGCTCCCATGCCCTCTCTTCCACCCTCTTTCTCTTCTCTTAAGGCGTCCCCACACCATACAACTTGGGACGCGCATCCCAAGTTGTCTCACGCCCAAGGTGTTGGCATCCCATTTTTTAGTTGGTTACTAGTGTTTTGTAGTAGCAAAGAGTAAGGAGAAAGAGCCTAGAGAAGAGGAGAAGAAGAAGATCAAGGAAAAAGATCAAATGTTGATCACGATCCAGGCTTCATTCAGATTCAGCAGTCTGAATTTTGGAGAATCAAAATTTAGATCTTAGAAGACTGTTCCAAACTGATTCTGGGTGGATACTCGTAGAGATAAGATACTTGTGCAGCTAACAGAGAGCCTCATCTCTTCCAGATCTAGATTTGAAAAAAGTGATTGCGAAAAAGGTATGTGATTTGATCATAATTTAAATTTCAGCATATATTAATTTCAGCATATGAAATAGATCCATGTGATTTTATATTTTTATGCATATAAAATTTAAATTAAAATTATTTTAATCTTATTCTCCACTGTAGTGTTTAGAAAATTAAGTTTTGAAACCCATATGCATGCTTCAAATCCTAAATTCCAATAGTGTACTTGCCCATAAGAAGCCATGCCCTCTTTGTTTTAGCATAAGAGAATTCATGCTAAAAACCCTTCATGCACACCCTTCCTTTCCTCTTTCTGATTGCCCCTTATGGATAGGTTAGTTAAGGAAAGTTTGAATTTGATTTGAATGAAATTCCTTATCTAGATGAGATTGGATCTCATCCCAACTACCTACATGCCATGCCTTAAAATCTTTTTATTTGGTATGACAAAAAGGAGAAATTCACTGTAGGAAATCAGATAAGGATCTGATTTACCATGGTAACAATTTTGTTGGGGCTTGAAATGAAGTAGGGGGCAACACCATAAGAAGTATGTGTGGTCCAAAGAGGGGCAGCAATACATGAGAGAGTCCAACTTCTCTTGGACTCTTCGAACCCTAACCAACTCACCTATTTAAAGGGTGGTTATGGGGTGCCTATTTTGATGATGAGATCAGAAAAATAGAGGATGCCTCCCTAGGTTATTGGCATGGGAAATTGAGGAGAAGGGTCTCCTCTCTTAGGGTGTGTGTACCTAGGTTTTCTTTTCTAGGGTTTAGGGAAGAGAGAAAAATAAAATAAAATATTTCTTATGTTCTTCTTCTTCCACACCTCTTATTCCTCCATGAGAGTCCTTCTTCAACCTCTGAAAGGGTTCAAGAGATTTGAAGAAAGGATCCATATCAATCAGTAAGATGGTTTTTGCACGAGCTAGCACTCCTGAGGAGACCAATCAGATCGAGGCTTCGAGTGAACTTTTCGTAAAGGCCGGACACATTGTGCAGCTATGAGCAATCAATGAAAATCTCCTTACCACATCTCACAGTAGTGACAATTGTCTATCTATACTCAAGTATCAAGTTTTGAACTCAGATAGATGTAGATTTGATCTACTGCTTACATCCATGTATGCAAATTTTATTTTCAGATTTTATATATGTCATATATCATATCATAGATCTTACAGTAGATTGATTTATTGATTAGATTATATGCATGTTAGATTAATATGATTAATTTAGTTACTTTTTATTGTAATCTATTTCAAAAATTTTTGAAATACATACATGAAATTACCTACATTTTCCAACAGTGGTATTAGAGCCAGATCCATTATAACATGTTATATGTTCATATTAAATCTAAAATTTAATTTTATTTAGATCTGATATATGATATTTTAGATTTAAATTTAATTATTGGATGATCGCATAAATTGAAATAAGGTTGTCCTATTGTAGGATTAATCCCTTATAGTGAAAAGATTGTCTTAGTTTGTGCTGATCATTGATAAAATCTGATTTTATATGATGTATGTGATTTTTTCAATCTGATTTAAATATGATCTAATATTGAAATTAGTTCTAATATAATTTAGATTAGATCTAAATTTTAAATATATAATATATGATTAGATTAAATGATCCGATTAGTAAGTACTTGGATTGGATTGATCACCAAGCCGTCCAGTCATAGGAGCAAGAAGGATTTAAAGATCTGCTCTTCCCATTCAATGGCATGCTCTTATGGTATATAGGGATGCCATAAGATTAAATCCCATGAAGAAGAAAGTGAAAGGAAGAACTTACTTTTCTACAAAATCTTAGATCTTGAAACCCTAGGTTTGTTGTATGTGATACAAAAGATAAGTTGTATGAAAAGTAAAATATCTAATCTATATGATTAAAATTATTTTAATCATAAAAAATAAAATTTAAAATAATAAAATATTTAGATATGATCTGAAATCTATTTATGATTGATTTTATTTTGATTTATGTGAGATTTTTTAGATATAAAACTATTTGGTACATGTTGGCACGCCAACTGAGCTGACTCAGTTTCGAACTGAGCCGACTCAGTCCCCTGGATTTGTTGGCCCAATGTTGACTGAGCTGATCCAATTATCTCAGGCCAAACAGTAATAGTTACTGTTCATTATCAATTAGTCGATCAAGTAGTAGACTTGATCGACCTACCGTAGTGAGCCAGCCTAGTCTTGGGGTAAGCCGACCTAGTTTTCAGATATAAAAATTTTACATAAAATTGATGTAAAATTATTTTACAAAATTGAAATGGTTTCAATTAACAACCTTAACTCATGTTAATAATACACTTAATTGAGAATTAATAAATATATATATTTAGATCCAAAATTATGATTTTAGATCTAATGATATTCACATAAAACATGAATCTATGGGTTAGCTTGATCAGGTCCTCTTAATTGGATTAGACCAAAGATTAGAATCAAATAGACTTAATAAAAAAATTAATTAAATCTAATCAAAAGTTAAACTAGATTAAATTAGGACTTCTTTAGAACCAATACAATAGTTGTAGTTGGTCAAGTCTATGTTTATGATTAAACCAAGATGGACCTCGATCGTGGCTCAATGATCGAGCCTGAGTCTGTAGGTAAATCAAATTGAAATTGATGAACTAATTGGTGTCTAAGATAAGTTTGACAGTCTTGATCGATGGTCATTAATTGGGAGCTACTCGGATAGATTGAGTCTATGATGAGTTAATGGCATATCCCTCTCATCGATCTCACTTATTTAATCGATGTGATTAATCAGTTTTTGATTAAGTTGCTCATTGATTCATGCTAACCCATGCTGTATAAGTAAATCAGTGTGAATGATTTATGTGCTCCTAAATTGACCTGTCTGTAGTCCTCTTCATGACTTGATGAAGTTAGTGGGAGGATTGTTGATTAGCGGGTCCAATCTCTTCTCCACATTAATTCTTAATTTTTTTAAATTATTAGGTCCCTAAAATGAGATAGTTATGGTGATAACTAGATCATTACCTCCTATTAAGTTGGATGATAATGGGTCTATTAGTTGGATGATTATTGGATGCCCAAAAGCTTGGTGCTCATCCGTTATTAGAATTATCATTCATAATATGATGATTCAGTCGAGTCTCTCTGGTGAGTGGTCAGGTTGGCCGATCAAAGTCAGGCTTGATCATTTGGTAGTTAGATTCTTGAGTATAATCATATTAATGGTTAGACCTAACCAGAGCTTGCAGAGAAGACCAAAGTCAATTGAAAAGTTATCTGGAGTAAAATAAATTACTAAAAATTATTTGATAAAATAATTGGTTGAGAACCTATCCATAGATGCACATTGGTGAGCTGACCAAAGCAAACTCATGTGCAATCTATGTGGATTCTAGTTATCACTAAGAAATTAGTGTAATTCTTCGAATTGAAGGTAGAGGCTATCAGTTCGTATAAAATAGTAGGAGAACCTTTAGACTAAAGTTCAAGTCTTTAAGTTTCATCAATTCATATACATAGAGGTCTTGTATTTTTCTTTTAGTTATGGCTAGTAGCATGTTACTCTACTTATTGTTGGACAGTGACAAGCTTATTAGATCTAACTTTGATAGTTGGTATCAAAAGTTGCAAATAGTTTTAGAGCACGAATGGATCCTATATATGATTACAATTCAGCACTAGATTTTCCTGCGCCCGACCATATGATGCGATCAAATACATTTATTAGAAGTAGCTAAATGATCAAACCATGATGCGATGCATTATGAGGGCAGCAATGAATGTTAAATTTAGTTATAAATTCAAGGATGCTCAATGTTATAGCCCAAGCCCAAGCCCACAACATCAAGATCCAAGCCCAACAAAAAAAAAAAAAAAAATAGAGTAAAAAATCGGGAAGAAGACTCCCGATAGGAGTCTTCTTCTCCGATGAGACCCAAGCATATTGGGAGTCCTAGGACCTCTCGAAATCCTAGGACCCTCTATAAGAAGGTCTCCCCTCTCCTTAGAATCGACCATCGGCCTCCTCCCTCCCTCTTTCTCCCCGTTTTCCTTGATCGGAGCCGCGGACACTGTTGGGTTTCTCACCGTGATTTCTCGCCGGTGAGGTCACCGGAGGCCGGGGTGAGCCTTCCTCTCCTTCCTCTCTTCCTTCCCTTTCTTTTCGTATTTTTGCTTGAGGCTGCCGGTGATGAGTGCCACCGATTTTTGGTCGGGAAAGAGACTCTATTTTGGGCCATTTTCCTTGGATTTTCCGACACCGGTGATCGAAATCGATCGCCGGCCATGCTCCTCCGTGACCGGGGGAGTGGCCCCCCTCTGCCGCCGGCCTCCACCACGGTGGCCGTGGTCCGAACGGTCGGTCAAGGTCGGAGGACTGCCGTCCTCTGTTCGGCCTGGAAGGAACCAAGAAAAAGAAGAAAAAGAAAAAGAAGAAAAAGAAAAGAGAAAGAAGAAGAAGAAAAAAAAAGAAAAGAAGAAAAAGAAGAAAAGAAAAGAAAAGAAAAAGAAGAAAAAGAATAAAAAAAAGAGAAAAAAAAAGAAAAAAAAAGAAAAAAAAATAATAATAATAAAAATAAATATATATATATTTATATATTTATATATATATATGAACAAATAAATAAATAAATAAAAATATAATAAAAAAATGATGAGAGAGAGAGTTTCTCTCTCTTCTTTCAATCTGAACCCTGACTTTCTCTCTCTGGAATTGGACTTTCTCTCTCTACTTTCTCTCTCTAGAATTTTCTCTCTCTAGATTGTTTCTCTCTCTTGATGAATTTCTCTCTCTCTAAAGTTATTCCTCTAGGATTAGCGTAGTGGAAGGCTTCATCTGATGATTTTGATCGAGTTTAGGGAAGAGTCTGATTTTAAGTGAGGTTTTGATTTTGAGATTTGTTAGATTTAATTTTGAATTAAAATTAATGTAAAAATATAATTTTGGATAATAGGCACGGAAGAATCTCCTATAAGTTAGTCGATCCGTTCATTCAGTACTCCGTGAAATGTAAGTAATGAATCATCTTCTCAAGATATTTTATATTTATTCTGAAAATAAATAATTATTCTCTAAAATTATGCATGATTTATGAAATTATGTTTTGAAAGAAAAGTACTTTTGAAATGTTATGGTATATCGATTTATGTACATGTTTAGTGAAAGATTATGATATATATTATGGTACAAAATGTTTTGATACAGATCGGATTTATGCTCTCAGCCTAACTATATTTCAGTGGACCCTACCAATGGGGATTATACGTTGGTACTCAGTGGATCCTGCCAGTGGGGGTTGTGTTGGAACCAGATCTAGGGTTTCAGGGTTAGATCTTGAAACTTTTTCAAGATCATACAGCAGAAGACTAAAATAAATCAAAATTTATTTTCTAAGATCAGAAAATCCCTAGATCTAAGATCCTATTACATGATTATTACATAGCATTAAATCAAAAATTAAAATATATAAATAAAGCATGAACTACATGTTGATCATATCAACATGTTTCTATACTACATCTAATGTATGTATTAAACAATAGATCAGATCTATTACCTTGCAAGTTAGACATTCTAACCTTGCTGATCTGGGCTTAAGGATGATGTTGCAAGCCACACATGTGTCCGGCCTCTAGGAGTCGTCCACACGAGCCCACGAATCTCGATCAGAAGTCCTGCTTCAGGAAATCAGCACAGTATGCTAGTACTGCGCTGATCCTTCTTTGATGGTTGATCAGGTGCCTCCTTCTTCTTGATTTGGACTCTTCCAAAGATGAAAAGTAGAAGGAGGAGTTTCAGATCTGAGACACTCTCAGGAAACTCAAGATCGAAGGAGGAAAGATATGAAAATAAAAACCCTAGAAGAAGACCCTCTTCTTCTTCACGTTTTTCTCTCTAGACACCCAAACTTGCGTCTTTTATATCTCTACGACCCAAAGGAATTTCTCTCTGATTTTTGGATGGCAGAAAGGTCTCTCAAATATCTATCTCCCCTTAAAATTTCATGAAGAAACTCGTCTTATATAGAGAGATATAATAGAGTCCTTGTCTAGGTCAAACACCTAGTCAAGGCTTATCCAAACATGGCAAGTTAAGGGACGCCCAACTCTTGAGCACCTCCTCCATATTTTCGTGCATGGATCACCAGAAAAGGGTGTACAATGTAAACCCTAAAAGCCACGAAAATTCCAAACAAAATTTGGATAAATTCGGTGCAAAATTGAAAGAGTTTTGGATTTCTAAAACTCTATCTCATAGAATTCGAAATCCAAACTTATTCCTTTTAGATTTGATCCAAATCACCTTCCATGTAAGAAAGAAGAGAGGAGACCTTTTGTGAACGTGGGAGAGATCTGGGAGAGGGCTTTTGTCGCACAAAATAAGTGGAGATTGGCGTTGAATAAGATAGAGGGCGTGGAGAAGGTTTATGTGGCGCAAGGTGGAATCCTAGTCCTACTAGGATTCTGTCTCATAACTTGTTTTAATTTGGTTTCCCAAACCAAATCAAATCAAAATTAGATCAACCCAATTAAAATAGGTCTTAACATAATTAAGAACCTAATTTAATCAGATTAAATTAGATTTAAATCTGATTTAATTTTTTAATCAAATTAGAAATTAGATTGACCCAAGTCCTAGTTGAACTAGGACTAGTTTTTTCTTGCACTTGGCTTATCCAATAAACCAATTGGACTTGATCCAATCAAGCCCAAATCAAATCTAATTAAATCATATTTAATTAGACTTAATCTCAGCCCATTGGCTTAATCAAATTAAGCCAATTAGCAATCAAATTGCTAATCGATCCTCCTGCAACACTTGCACTGGGTTAAATATCAATCGTATTGATCATCTAACCTTAGAACGATTCTTAATCGTTGATCAACCATCCGATCGGATCATGAACTCTAATGTGTGTGACCTCATAGGTCCGAACCTAAGCCGGTAGCATAGGAATAAATTCCTATACCAATCGAAGTGACCATCTAGCAATGGTACCCGACGACCGGATAGGTCGAATGTGTAGAACAACATCCTTAGAACCCATGCGGATATAGTTTTCATATAATTCATCCCCTTGAACAAAATGATCATAGGACACCCCAGAGTTCAACTGTCAACTCTGATCAGGTTGTCCACATTGTATTTCAAAATATCAAATCCATCTGATGGATTACCCTGGCCAAGGTTTTGCTAAATTGAAATACAGCGACTCATTCTTCTCCAACTCTTGGAGTGGTCAATCCCATCTCGATCATACTCTGACTTCGCAAGTACTTGACTGTGCCCAGAAGCCTTCCATCCCTGAATTAGAAATTCAGTTAGTCCAGTACCAAAGCACAGTGAGTTGCTTGCAAGTCACTGAGGTGATCTCAAGTCTAAGGGACACTTATACCTATATCCCATCAGAGATATTCTCGACAGCAGAATGCTCTGGAGTTGGTCACGTTCAATGACGATGTACCCTTACATTTCACCTGTATGCCATACCAGTGTCTCCACACTCTTTGGTTAAGAAGACAACCAACCCATACGGCCTACAGCGACCTATGCTCGATAGAAGCTGTCGTCCTTATTAACAGCCTATCATTTGGTCGTGAACAGTTTTAAGGACTAATCGATAAATCCTCTCTTTATCGAACCTAAATAGTCCTAAGGACTTCATCATAACAACGGAGTTCATTAGAAGATGAAAGCTTATGATGAAGATGCCAAATATATTTTATTTATTAACAAATCAATTACAATACTTGGTTGCTCAACCGTCAACAGCTTGACGATTGGCTTTTTGGGACACATTTCCCAACAACTCCCACTTGTCCTAAAGCCACTCGGCACAGTATCTAATACCCATCTTCGACTTGTGGTTGTCGAACTCCTTTATTGCCAGGGCTTTAGTGAAGGGGTCGGCTAGGTTCTCTTTTCTATCGATCTTCTGAAGGTCGACGTCACCTCGATCCACGATCTCTCAGATCGAGTGGAAGCGGTGTAAAATGTGCTTCATCCGCTGGTGTACTTTGGATTCCTTCACCTGAGCTATGGCACCAGTGCTATCGCAGTAGAGCAGGACTAGACCATCGAGGGAGGGTGCTACTCTGAGCTCGTTGATGAATTTCCTCAGCCACACAGCTTCCTTCGCGGCATCTGATGCTGCGATATACTCTGCTTCACAAACAGAGTCTGCCACAGTATGCTGCTTGGAACTCTTCCAGCAGATGGCTCCACCATTCAGAGTAAAGATATAACCCGACACACTCCTGCTGTCATCATGGTCAGATTGAAAGCTGGAGTCTGTGAACCCCATAAGTTTCAGATCTGACTCGCCATAAACCAACCATTGGTCCTTAGTATTTCTCAAATACTTAAGGATGGCTTTAACCACTTTCCAGTGGTTTTCTCCAGGATCAGATTGGTATCTACTCACTACTCCTAGTGAGTATACCACATTTGGTCTTGTACATGTCATGGCGTACATGATAGATCCCACGGCTGAAGCATATGGGACTCTACTCATACGCTCTCTCTCTTCAGGAGTTGTCGGACAATCCTTCTTAGAGAAAGAAATTCCTTGGCCTATCGGTAGATAGCCCTTCTTGGAATTCTCCATGCTGAACCTCTTCAGCACAGTGTCTATGTACATGGACTGGGATAACCCAAGCATCCTTTTAGATCTATCCCTATAGATCTTCATTCCTAAGATGTAGGATGCTTCACCCAAGTCCTTCATGGAGAACTGTGATGACAACCAAACTTTTATTCCCTGTAGTGCGGGGATGTCATTCCCGATTAAGAGAATGTCATCCACGTACAAGACAAGGAATACCACAACTGGACCATTTGCCCATTTATAGATGCAGGGCTCTTCTCCATTCTTAATGAAGCCATACATTTTGATCACCTTATCAAAATGCATGTTCCAACTCCGAGAAGCTTGCTTCAATCCATAAATGGATCTCTGAAGCTTGCACACCTTAGACTCATCTGTGGATGTAAACCCCTCAGGTTGTATCATATACACCTCTTCGGTCAGCTCTCCATTCAGGAAGGCTATCTTTACATCCATTTGCCAGATCTCATAATCCAGATGGGCAGCTATTGCAAGCATTATCCGAATAGATTTGAGCATTGCCACAGGGGAAAATATCTCGTCATAGTCAATACCATAACATTGACGATACCCCTTGACAACCAGACGGGCTTTATAGGTCTCCACCTTTCCGTCTGCGCCCCTCTTCCTTTTGAAGATCCATTTATACCCAATGGGTTTAACCCCTTCAGGTGGGTCAACCAATGTCCATACATCGTTGACCTTCATGGACTCCATTTCGGATTTCATGGCTTCAAGCCATTTCTCGAAATCAGGTCTCTGCATAGCATCCATATAGGTGATCGGATCCTCATTATTCTCATCAAGTTCGATGGGATCACCGTCCCGGATCAAGAAACCGTAGTATCTGTCCGGCTGACGCGGTACTCTACCGGATCGCCTTAATGGTGCAGGTATATTGGGCTCCGGATCTGATCTAATCATATCCGACTCAGGTTCAGCTATTGATGTCGGTCCTTCTACCTGTTGAACTTCATCAAGTTCAACCTTAGAGGCAACGGTTCCTTCACCAAGGAACTCCTTTTCTAAAAAGATTGCCTTAAGGCTGACGAACACCTTTTGTTCATCAGCATGATAGAAAAAAATATCCTTTTGTCTCTTTGGGGTACCCTATGAATGAGCATTTGTCAGACCTAGGTCCAAGTTTGTCTGTGACTAATTGTTTGATATAGGCCGGGCACCCCCAGACCCTCAGGTGTGAAAGTGCTGGCTTACGTCCCGTCCATATCTCATATGGAGTCTTAATTACAGACTTACTTGAAATCCTATTTAACAGATAACAAGCCGATTCGAGTGCATATCCCCAGAAGGATATCAGCAAGCTAGCAAAAACCCATCATGGATCGGACCATGTCTAACAAAGTCTGATTCCTCCTTTCAAACACACCATTATGCTGTGGTGTTTCTGGAGGAGTCCATTGGGAGAGAATCCCATTCTCTCTTAGATATGTGAGAAACTCACTAGAAAGGTATTCTCCTCCTCGATCAAATCGAAGAGTTTTAATACTCTTCCCAATTTGTTTTTCTACTTCACTTTGGAATCGTTTGAACATTTCAAATGAATCCGACTTATGTTTCATCAGATAGACATATCCATATTGGGATAGGTCATCCGTGAAAGCTATGAAGTAGAAATATCCACCTCTAGCACTGGTGCTCATGGGCCCGCATACATCAGTATGTACTAGGTCCAAGAGCTCAGTAGCTCTCTCACCTTTTCCAGTAAAAGGTGACTTGGTCATTTTACCAAGAAGACAGAACTCACAAGTTGGAAGTGATTCACAATCACTGACTTTGAGGATTCCCTCTTGAGTCAACCTGTTTATTCTGTTCTTATTTATATGACCTAGCCTCCAATGCCATAAGTAGATATTTGACACACTATCTAATCTAGGGTGCTTGCCAGTAGAATAGACTCTTATCAGGCTTGATCTTTTTGGTCTGGCTCTGCACAGATGTCCCAGCCTGAACTTGTACCTTCTTGACTTTCTTCTTCTTGTTCTTCTTTCCTTTCTCAAAGGGTCAAGAACCAGAAGATGAACCTCCCACTGAGTTCACTGAGTTCACCGACTCCTTGAGGAGTTGGTGATCCTTCTCAAAGTTCTGAAGCAACCCCATTAACCCATGGTAGTTTACTTCAAGCTTTGTCATTCTATAATGAGTGAGGAATGGGAGACAAGACTTGGGTAGCGAGTTCAGTATTGCATCTTTCCCAAGCTGCTTATGCAAGGAAAAGTCGAGCTTGCTCAATCATTCCATCAGCTCGATCATGTACAATACATGATCAGTGACAGAGGCACCATCCCGCATTTTGGCGTTGAAGATGGCACAACTAGTCTTGTGCCTCTCCACGTCATCGGGTGTGCCAAAGGCATCCTCCAACATTTGAAGCTTGTCCTTTGGCTAAGCCGTCTCGAATCTGCAACTGAACTCATCGCTCATGATAGCAGCTAGCATGATACAGCACATCGTGGTCCGGTCACTGAGCCACTTCTGGTAAGTGTTTCTGACTGTTCCACATGCATTGACAGCTGGCTCCTCAGGTGCAGGATCTAATATCACATATAGGATCCGTTCATGCTCCAGGACTATCTTCAACTTTCGATACCAGCTATCGAAGTTGGGTCCCACCAACTTATCATTGTCCAACAATGATCGGAGCGATAGGGAAGTGGCCATATTTGCATAAAGGAGAACCATAACCTAATTAGTAATTGATTCATTAAACCTAAAGATTTGGACTTTAATCAAAAGGTTTCTCCCACTATTTTATTCGAATTGGTAGCCTCTACCTTCAATTCGAGGAATTACCCTAATTCCTTAGCGGGTACTAGAATCCACTTAGACTGCACACAAGCCCAACTTTGGTTGGCCAACCCATGTACATCTAAGGGTAGGTTCATAACCAATTGTTTCTCTAAACAATTTCTAGTAATTTTAATTTTGCCCCAGAAACCTAATCAGTAGGCTTTGGCCTCCACTGTAAGGATCCAGTTAGGTCCAACCATTAACATGATCATACTTGGTGTATCTAACCAACGAATGATTAAGCCCAACTTTGGTTGGCTCACCTAACCACCATTAGAGAGATACTTCCAAGTCGTCATATGATGAGTGATAATTCCATTAGTCAACAAGCACCAGGCCTTTGGGTCTGCAATGATTATTGAGTTCATGGACTCATTATCAAACACCTTAATGGGAGGCTATGACTCAGTTATCTCCATAACTTTATTATTTTAACGACCTAATAATTTTAGAGGATTTAAATAATATAGAGGATGAGGTCAGATGAACCAGCTTATCATGATCCTCCCACTGACTTCACCAAGTCAGCTTAAGGGAGACCATTAAAAGGACTGGTCTAGGAGCACCTAAATCAGTCACACTGATTTACCTAGCTGACATGGGTCAGCTCGAATAGTCAAGTGATCCGATCAAAACATAATTTCACCAAGAGGCCAGGTAAGTTCGATCAGTGGGAGGGTCTGCCAAAGCTTGCCTTAGACACCATCATGAATGGCCAGGTAAGCGGGCTCCCAATTAAAAACCATCGGTCTGGTTTACCTTAGACACCAACTGGTTTAATTAGTTTCGATTAGATCAACCTAACAGTTCATGCTAGACCGCTTAGCCAAGAATCAAGTCCATTTGGTTCTCGTTAAAGACATGGACTTGACCAACTACAACTATTGTAATTGATCTAGAGAATCCTTGACCTAATCTAAGACAACAATTGATTAGATTTAGTCAATTCTCTAATTAAGTCCATCTTTAATCTAACCATAGGTCTAACCCAATTAATGGACCTAATTTCCACTAACCCATTAACCCAATGTGTTATGATTTGTGTCTTAGGTTCTTCAATTCACAATCCTAGAACCTAATCAAACAACTTCTTAATTCTTAATTAAGTTTTGGGCTGAGGGTTGGGTTCGGCTTTTCAAAAAATAATTTTCATATTTGTAAAATAATTTTACAATATGATTCTACCAATCATATTGCATGTTTGATTCATAATCAAGATGCAAGTGAAATAAACATGAAACTACTTTAGATCTAATCTAAACAGGTTCATGTAATTGAAACAATTTCAACTTTAAATAATTTCTTTGCATAAAAATTATTAACAAAGAGATTTTATTTCAGATTTAAATATCTTTTAAATCTAATAAATCATAAATTTAATCTAGATCATATCTAACAAATTTATGATTAAAGATAGATCTACACAAACTAGGACAACCTTTGCACTGTAAGGGGTAAACCTTACAGCAGGACAACCTTGCAGTTTGTGATTGATCTAAAATTTTAATTTCAGATTTAATAATCAGATTATAAATTAGATCTAATCTAAAAAATAATCTAAGCATGTATAAATAATCATGTAATAAAGAACCTGGGCTCTGATACCAATTGTTGGAACCAGATCTAGGGTTTCAGGGTTAGATCTTGAAACTTTTTCAAGATCATACAGCGGAAGACTAAAATAAATCAAAATTTATTTTCTAAGATCAGAAAATCCCTAGATCTAAGATCCTATTATATGATTATTACATAGCATTAAATCAAAAATTAAAATATATAAATAAAGCATGAACTACATGTTGATCATATCAACATGTTTCTATACTACATCTAATGTATGTATTAAACAATAGATCAGATCTATTACCTTGCAAGTTAGACGTTCTAACCTTACTGATCTGGGCTTAAGGATGATGTTGCAAGCTGCACACGCATCCGGCCTCTAGGAGTCGTCCACACGAGCCCACGAATCTCGATCAGAAGTCCTGCTTCAGGAAATCAGCACAGTATGCTAGTGCTGCGCTGATCCTTCTTTGATGGTTGATCAGGTGCCTCCTTCTTCTTGATTTGGACTCTTCCAAAGATGAAAAGTAGAAGGAGGAGTTTCAGATGTGAGACACTCTCAGGAAACTCAAGATGGAAGGAGGAAAGATATGAAAATAAAAACCCTAGAAGAAGACCCTCTTCTTCTTCACATTTTTCTCTCTAGACACCCAAACTTGCATCTTTTATATCTCCACGACCCAAAGGAATTTCTCTCTGAGTTTTGGATGGAAGAAAGATCTCTCAAATATCTATCTCCCCTTAAAATTTCATGAAGAAAATTATCTTATATAGAGAGATATGATAGAGTCCTTGTCTAGGTCAAACACCTAGTCAAGGCTTATCCAAACATGGCAAGTTAAGGGACGCCCAACTCTTGAGCACCTCCTCCATATTTTCGTGCATGGATCACCAGAAAAGGGTGTATAATGTAAATCCTAAAAGCCACAAAAATTCCAAACAAAATTTGGATAAATTCGGTGCAAAATTGAAAGAGTTTTGGATTTCTAAAACTCTATCTCATAGAATTCGAAATCCAAACTTATTCCTTTTAGATTTGATCCAAATCACCTTCCATGTAAGAAAAAAGAGAGGAGACCTTTTGTGAATGTGGGAGAGATGTGGGAGAGGGCTTTTGTTGCACAAAATAAGTGGAGATTGGCGTTGAATAAGATAGAGGGCGTGGAGAAGGTTTATGTGGCGCAAGGTGGAATCCTAGTCCTACTAGGATTCTGTCTCATAACTTGTTTTAATTTGGTTTCCCAAATCAAATCAAATCAAAATTAGATCAACCCAATTAAAATAGGTCTTAACCTAATTAAGAACCTAATTTAATCAGATTAAATTAGATTTAAATCTGATTTAATTTTCTAATCAAATTAGAAATTAGATTGACCCAAGTCCTAGTTGAACTAGGACTAGTTTTTCCTTGCACTTGGTTTATCCAATAAACCAATTGGACTTGATCCAATCAAGCCCAAACTAAATCTAATTAAATCATATTTAATTAGACTTAATCTCAGTCCATTGGCTTAATCAAATTAAGCCAATTAGCAATCGAATTGCTAATTGATCCTCCTGCAACACTTGCACTGGATTAAATATCAATCGTATTGATCATCTAACCTTAGAACGATTCTTAATCGTTGATCAACCATCCGATCGGATCATGAACTCTAATGTGTGTGACCTCATAGGTCCGAACCTAAGCCGGTAGCATAGGAACAAATTCCTATACCAATCGAAGTGACCATCTAGCAATGGTACCCGACGACCGGATAGGTCGAATGTGTAGAACAACATCCTTAGAACCCATGCGGATATAGTTTTCATATAATTCATCCCCTTGACCAAAATGATCATAGGACACCCCAGAGTTCAACTGTCAACTCTGATCAGGTTGTCCACATTGTATTTCAAAATATCAAATCCATCTGATGGATTATCCTGGCCAAGGTTTTGCTAAATTGAAATACAGCGACTCATTCTTCTCCAACTCTTGGAGTGGTCAATCCCATCTCGATCATACTCTGACTTCGCAAGTACTTGACTGCGTCCAGAAGCCTTCCATCCCTGAATTAGAAATTCAGTTAGTCCAGTACCAAAGCACAGTGAGTTGCTTGCAAGTCACTGAGGTGATCTCAAGTCTAAGGGACACTTATACCTATATCCCATCAGAGATATTCTCGACAGCAGAATGCTCTGGAGTTGGTCACGTTCAATGACGATGTACCCTTACATCTCACCTGTATGCCATACCAGTGTCTCCACACTCTTTGGTTAAGAGGACAACCAACCCATATGGCCTACAGCGACCTATGCTCGATAGAAGCTGTCGTCCTTATTAACAGCCTATCATTTGGTCGTGAACAGTTTTAAGGACTAATCGATAAATCCTCTCTTTATCGAACCTAAATAGTCCTAAGGACTTCATCATAACAACGGAGTTCATTAGAAGATGAAAGCTTATGATGAAGATGCCAAATATATTTTATTTATTAACAAATCAATTACAATACTTGGTTGCTCAACCGTCAACAGCTTGACGATTGGCTTTTTGGGACACATTTCCCAACAGGTTGTGCGCTGGTGTTTGTGGACCCTGCCAGTGGGAGTTGTGCGTTGGTATTTGTGGACCCTGCCAGTAGGGGTTGTGTGTTGGTATTCTGTGGACCCCGCCAATGGGGGTTAAATGTTGGTCATAGTCAAGGCTGTTGAGTTACGAGTGTTTTGAATCGAATCAGATTTATGATTATATTATATATAAATATTTAAAAATATTTGATTTATATTAAATCAGTATGAAATATACTCTTATGTTTATTTGCAGCATTATTCTTGAAAATTATATAATATCTGAATTATCTAGTTGAGATATTTGTTACTTACTGGGCTGTCTAGCTCATTACCTTTCTTTCTATTTTTCAGATTCAGATAATTAATTTCGAGCATGGGAAGAAATATTGGAACAGAGCTTTTAGAGGCGAGATTTAGCGTTGTCAACTTCAATGAACTTAGATCTATTGTTTTTATTTTTTTTAGCAAAAATTTTATTGGATGTAAGACATTTGATTTAATCACTTGAATTACAGTTGAATAATAATTATTTGAATTTATTCTGCTGTGATGCATTGATATCGTGATGAGATGCCTTGTATGCTTATGGAGAGAGTTCTTCATGAGTATGCGGTAGTTGCCGCGACCCTCGATTCACAATCTCGGATCGGGGGCATGACACTCAATCAAAAAAATCCTTCAAATATTGAAGGAGTCTTTTGGCACTTCTGAGGATATATCTTCAGCGGGGTGTCAATCCTTTGAGAAAGAAAAGAAAGAGAAGGTGCAAGTGAGTCATGCTTGGGCTATAGAGTCCAAAACTAACAAAAAAGTCTAAGGTTAACTCAAGTCTAGCAGAATCCCTTGATCTAAACAGGCTAAAGAAGAGAAATTGACAGATTATTGCTGGACATGGTGCTTATATGATAACACCTAATGATTTTTCTATCCGTGGTAATACTACCTAGGTATTGAATATCAAAAGTCTAATTTAAATCTGTAAATTGTTACAGAGACTTCAGATTAGTAGAAAGATTGGAAACAGTAAAAGATTCTTGAATGTTGGAGCTAGAAGTCAAGTTCTAGTTCTGGCTTTAAGAATTGTCAAGCAAGTTTTTGATTCTAATAATATCATTTTCAGTGATTGCACTATTGTCTATTTTGATAAACGTAATTTTTGTAGGTCTTTTGGTCGAGGATGAATATTTATTATCAATATAAAATAATTTTTGTGATATCATTATAGATGATGTCAAAATCACAGTGGATAACTAAGAAATGGCACTTATACAGCCTGTTAGTATATTGTACATAATAAACTAGTACCGTAGAGTAGATAATATCACAGATGTCTATCTTTGGTATTATAGACTCGGTCATATAAATAAGAATAGGATCAATAGGAGATAATTCTCAAAGTCAATGATTATGAATCATTATCAACCTGTCAATCCTATCTCCTTGGTAAAATGATCAAGTCACCTTTCGCAAAAAAAGGTGAACGAGCAAATGATGTTCTCAGTCTAATATATACTGATATATTGGACCTACAGACATGAGTGCCATTAATCTAAGTTATTTGAAATGTTCAAATAATTTCATAATAAAATAGAAAAATAAATTGAAAAGAGCATTAAAACTCTTTGATCAGACCAAAGAGGAGAATACCTTTCCAATAAATTTTTGACATATCTAGAAGAGAATAGGATTCTCTCTTATTGAAATTGACTTTGTTAGATATAGTTCGATTCATGATAGGGTTTACAAGTCTGCCAATCTGCTTTTAGGATTATGCTCTTGAGACTATTTGTTATATTCTTAACAAGATTTTTAGTAAATCAGTCGCAAAGACACCATATGAGATATGGATTAGGCATAAGACAATACTCTCTTATCTTAGGTCTGGGAGTGTTCAGTTTATATCAAGCATTTGCAGATCGATTAGCTTAGATCCCGATCCCATAAATATTATTTTGTAAGGTATCCTAAAGTCACTAGGGGATATTACTTTTGTTTTGCTGAAGAACAAAAGTTGTTCAACATTTCTTTTTAGAAAAGAAGTACCTAGATGAAGAAATTGATGCCTGTAATGTGAAACTTATGAAATTTGACAGTAGATGAACCAACACAATCTAGTGAATCCATAGAATCAGAATTGATTAGATCAAAACCAAAACCCATTGTAGAGGCACCATTAAAGAGATCTGGTAAAGTACCACATCCGTCAGATAGATACTTCAATTTCTAGGTCTAAGATGTGTCCTGTTGAACTCGATGAGAACAATGAAGATCTGATCACCTACATCGATGCCATGCAAACATCTAACTCTGATTAGTAGCTTGGAGCTATAAAGTCTAAAATGGAGTCCATGAAAAATAATGGTGTATGGACATTTATTGATTCATTCGAAAGAGTAAAGCCCATAGGATGTGAGTGGATCTTCAATAGGATCAAAGGGCACAGACGAAAAGGTGGAGACCTACAAAGCCCGTCTGGTTGCCTAGGGATATCATCAATACTAAGTATTTCAAAGTTGGAGCATGCATTTTGATAAGTGATCAAAATGCATGGCTTCATTCAGAATGAAGAACTCTGTAAATTTAAATGGGCTAATAGTTCTATGAGTGTATTTCTTATTTTATATATGAATAAAATTCTCTTAATCAAGAATGATATTTCTTATATTATAAGAAATAAAAGTTTCACTGTTATCACTGTTCTCCATAAAGGACTTTGAAAAAGCATCCCTCATCCTAGGGATGAAGATCTATAGAGATAAATCTAAGAGGCTGCTAGGGTTATCCCAGTCCGTACATAGAGTATTTATGAGTAGAATTTGTTCTATCTTATATACCATGTACGAGATCAAATATGGTATGCTCACTAGATGTAGTGAGTGGATACCTGCAAGATCCGGATAAGAATCATTGGAAGGTCATTCTTAAGTATTTGAAAAATACTAAGAACCAGTGGCTCGATTATAGAGAATCTGACTTAAAACTTATGGATTTGACTTCAATTTTTAGTTAGACATAATAATAGCAAGAATTTGTTAGAATACATCTTTATCCAAAATAATGGAGCAATCTGCTGAAAAAGTTTTAAGCAGAACAATATAGCTAATTCAATTTGTGAGGCAATGTTAGGAATAGTGTCCCAAAGCCAATCGTCAGTCTGTTGACGGTTGTGCTCATTTTTATATTTATACATGAATTATGAATTAATAAAAAATATTTTGGTATTTTTTATCACAAAATATTTCATCTTCTAATGAACTCCTATGTTGTGGTGAAGTCCTTAGGACTATTTAGACTCGACAAAGGAGGATTTGTCGTTTAGTCCTTAAATCTGTTCGTGACCAAATGATACGTTGTTACTAAGGATGACAACGTTTATCAAGCATAGGTCGTTGTGTGCCATATAGGTTGGTTGTCCTCTTAACCAATGAGTGTGGAGACACTGGTATGGCGTACAGGTGAGATGTAAGGGTACATCTGCACTGAACGTGACCGACTCCAGAGCTATTTCTGCTGTCAAGATTTGCTCCGATGGAATATGGGTATAAATATCCCTTCGACTTGAGACCGCCACGATGACTTGCAAGCAACTCACTGCACTTAGGCACTAGACTACCTGAATTTTTAATTCAGTGACGGAAGGCTGCTGGGTGTAGTCAAGTACTTGACTTGTCGGTGCGTGTGTCAAGATGGGATTGACCACTCCAGTTTAGGAGCTGTGTACAGTCGTGTTTCAATTTAGCAAAACCTTGGCCAGGGTAGTCCTTGTGAGGAGTCACAGGACTGTTTGAGTTGAGCACGATTCGGATGATCTGATTAGGGTTGATAGTTTAACCCTGAGTCATCCTAAACACAGGGGTCAAAAGGATGAATTATACAGTGACCATATTCATGTAGGTTCTGAGTGTTGCGATTGTGACTCTTTGACCTATCCGAACATCGGGTACCATTGCTAGATGGTCACTTCGATTAGTACAGGAATTGATTCCTGTGCTACCGACTTAGGTTCGAACCTGCGGGGTCACACACATTAGAGGTTCCTATCTGATCTGATGACTGATGTAGAATCCTACATATTTGGGACTCAATGATCGAGAATCAGGATTCTCTGATCACGAGTTCTACACATTATGGGTACCGGGGTCAAGAGTCCCACTGGTTGGGACTTTTCGATCAGGGTTACATATCGATGAATTCTGATGCCTGATTGCCCATCGAATTTGGACTCAATATTTATGAGAGGTTTAATTAATGATTTGATCATTAATTAACTCAATTTGATTGAGTAATTATTTTTGGATCAAGTCCAATTGAATTGGATTCAGTTGGGTTTGACCCGATTAGGTTAAGAGTTGACCTAATCATCGAGATGGTTTGGTCCCGATTGATCAGGGATTGGGCTTAATCAATTTCTGATTTGATTAAGATTTTATTGAGCCTAATTAAACCTAATTTAGTTGGGTTTAAATTAGTCTAATTGGACCTAACTTATTTGGTTCAATTAGGTTGGTTTAAATAATTAAACTACCTTGACCCAATCTCCATGCGCCACCTCACTTCCATTGCACCCATTTGAATTCATGAGAAGAAACTTCTCATGAATTATTTCCTCACACCAAGTCCTCTCCATGCCCCACTTTAATGTGCCATATGAATGGATAAGGATGATTGGTTGGCCATTCAAATTCAAAATATAGTTTGAATTTGAATGGGCAACAATCTTTGCACCTCATCCCTTTTTTTTACACCCCATTTATTACATGAGAAAAGGTTTCTCATGAAATCACTCCATGCACAATTTAAGCCACGCCTCACACCTTTAGTGGATAAGGGATGAGTTGGTGTCCATTTGAATTCAAAATTTGATTTGAATTCAAATGTGCAATTACTCATCTTTATCCTTTCTTTTGGATAAGACGTTTGATGTTGTTATAAAAGGAGGGGAAGAGTGGGGCGTGTAAGAAGAAGATTTTTGGAGAAAAATTTTGGAGCATGAGAAGTCTTGTGCATGAGAAAGAAGTTCATATCCTTCCAAGAGAAAAAGAAAGAAAAGAAAGAAAAGTGGGTGCAAGATTTCTCGTGAGTTCCCTAGAGTTTTAGCCTGGGGTTCGGGAAGTGAGAAAGTGAGCTACGAGTGTCGTGAGCCCACAAAATCTTAGAGAGATCTTCAACATCCTCTCAAGCATGCCTGTTGATAATCTAGAGCATCTGAAGAATCGACAGATATCGATCGAAGGAGTTCGATCAGCATCGACCGTCAAAAGGGCACTACAACGAGCTAACACTCGTGAGGAGTCGATCAGACCAGGAGCTTCATATGGATGATCTACAGAGGTCAGACACACTGTTTGGCTGCATCACGATGATCAGACTCTTCCGACGGTGATCAGATTACGGCGATCTACTACCTGCACAAAGGTATTGTGTTCTGAACACATTACAGTAAAGTATTTATTGTTCGAATTTGAATTTTAAATTTAAATACATGCATGCTATATATCATATTTAGATCTTAGTGTAGGGTAAATTTATATTAATTAATTAGATTAATTAATATTTTTTTACTATAAAATCATAATTTTGAAAAAATTTTAAAATTATCATTTTACCCCTGCACTGAATTTCTCCACAAATTGTATTAGAGCAGGATCTTAGATATGATATATATATTTGCATGTGTATATTAAGTTATAATCTAAAAGTTTAAATTTAAAATTTGAAATTCAAAAATTTAAAATTTGAATTTTGAAAGTTGTTCGAAATTCAAAATTCAAAAATTTAAAATTCAAAATTTGAAATTTGAATTTTAAAATTTAAAATTCAAAATTCAAAATTTAAAAATTTAAAATTTGAAATTTAAAATTTGAAATTTGGTTAAAATTTCAAATTTGAAATTCAAAATTTAAAATTCAAAAATTTGAAATTTGTTTGAAATTTGAAATTCAAAATTTAAAATTTGAAATTTAAAATTTAAATTTTGAAATTGGTATATTTAGATATACTTGATCCAAGTAGCAAGTAATCGAATTGGGTTGGTTGCCATGGCCATCCGATCATAGGAGAAAAGCAAGGTTTAAAGGCCCTCTCCTCCCATTCGATGGGGTCTCCTATGACGGTAGGGGTGCCGCTGCAATTATATCCCATGCAGATGAAGCAGCGAAAGAAATTAATTATAAAGGTTCAATTATAAAATTTATCATGAATGTGTTAGATTAGATCTAAAGAAATATTCATGATTTATTTTGATTGTGTTATTTTCTGTTATGTAATTAGCAATAGGATTGTTATTTATGAAATGTGCTGATCTATTTGTGAAATGAGTCAACATATTTGGTGAACAGAAAATAAAACTTTTCTGTTGCTCCTAGATTGATTTTGATGATTACAAAGCAGATTGAAGAGATACAAAATTTTAAAATGAAAAAGTCCTTATGCTCTTCAAGGGCAAAATTATAATTTTACTAAAATCCTGATTTGATAGTATCATTTGGTAGAACAAATGATTTGAAATCTATTGGTGAAAATTTCATTGTGTTTGGACTTATATTTTTGAAGTTATGAAGGTTTGAAGTGCATGAGTCGACTCATGAGTCAACTCATGGCACTGTGAGCTGATTGGCACGCAAAAATTCTTCTTGGCACGCTAGTTTTCTGGCTTGGCACGATCTGTGAGTCGACTCATGAGTCGACCCACAAGGCATGAGTCGACTCATGAGTCGACCCCTGCTAATTTGAGCCAAGAAATTCCAGAAAAGCATTCTCTGGTTTTTGCAACAGAGGTCGACTCATGAGTCGACCCCTGAAGCATGAGTCGACTCATGAGTCGACCCCTGCGACGGGAAATGTCAGCAACGGCTATTTTTTTGCCCATTTTAATTGCCATTTATGCTTCCTAAAAATCCTCTAACGGCTCTTTATCTGCCTAAATTATTTTCTCTTGCTTCTAATGCTACAAAATGCTTTAAATGATGAAAGAAATTGCAGATTAAATAGCGGATCAAACGTGAAATCAAATGTGAAGAGAAAAAGAAGAAAAAGAGAAGAACAGAAGAGAGGATCCGAAATTTGCAAGAAAAAGCCTGAGATCAACGAAATATCCATAGAGAAAAAGAGAGAGGATCCACAATATACCAGAGAGATTGTGAAAGAGAAAAGGAAGATCTTTCAAGGAGAGAATTCTTCACGCCTATCATTTCAACCTTGATCTAGAGATCGTTCAAACCTTTCAAGAGATCTTCAATCAACAATCAACCTCTTCTCAAGCGTTCAACCGTTCATTCATCTTGAGAAAATCTGAAAAAGGGGTTCTTCATTTGAGTAAAGCTTTTATTGTTATATTTGCTCATTTAAGGAGCTGTTATTGTATTAATCTGTGCTCTAAATATTCTTACTCTTTGTGAGTTTTTGCTCTTATTTTTGGAGGATTTCCAAAATAAGGAAAGGTTGATCCGAACCTGAAATCGGAGTGTTTTGGGTTTGCTTGTACCCGGGAAACAAGTGTTCTAGCTTGGGATAGCTAGGGTCAGAGTTTCCGACGTCTTGTATTCTAGCTTGGGATAGCTAGTGTCGGAGTTTCCGACGTTTTGTATTCGGGTTGAATACAAAGGATAGTGGATTGAAATTCCCAAGTGGGATCTTGGGGAGTGGATGTAGGTGCAAGGTTAGCACCGAACCACTATAAATCCTTGTGTTTGTGGTGTGCTTTATCGCTTTATCTTATTTCTTTATTATATCCTTGCAATACTACTTTAGGTAATTAATATTGATTTAAAGCCATTGTTTTGTTCTTCATAAGTTACTTGTTGGGCTTAAAATTTTTAGAAACCCAATTCACCCCCCCCTCTTGGGTTGCATAGCTGGGCAACAAGTGGTATCAGAGCCAGTGCTCTAGCCCTTCTTTGATCTAACAATCAAAGAGCCAAAGATCTATGGCAACCCATGTTGGAACTTCTCTAGCTGAGGGGCAATCAACAAACCGACCTCCACTTTTCAATGGGTCTAATTACACCTATTGGAAAGCTCGGATAAAGATTTTCATACAAGCACTCGACTATGATATGTGGAGTATCATAGTGAATGGTCCTCACACACCCACCAAGATTATAGATGGTGAGGAGTCAACCAAATCCGAGAAAGAATGGGATGAGGTTGACAAGAAATTGGCACAATTAAATGCCAAAGCTATGAATGTTCTTTATTGTGCACTAGATGCTAGTGAATTTAATCGCATTTCTACTTGTGCATCTGCTAAAGAAATATGGAATAGGTTAGAAGTCACCCATGAGGGAACAAATCAAGTAAAAGAGTCTAAAATAAACATGCTTGTACATAAATATGAATTGTTCAAAATAGAGCATGATGAGTCCATAACTGCTATGTTTACTCGTTTTACTGATATAATCAATGGTTTAAAGAGTCTTGGCAAATCTTATACTAACAGTGAACTTGTAAGGAAGATTCTCAGATCACTGCCAAGAACTTGGGAAGCCAAGGTGACTGCCATCCAAGAAGCAAAGGACTTGAACACTCTACCTCTAGAAGAGCTTCTTGGATCCTTGATGACTCATGAACTTAGCATGATGCAACATCAAGAGGATGAAATCAAAAAGAAAAGAACCATTGCCCTCAAATCCACAACTTCACCTGATTATGAAACAGATGACTCTGAAGATGAAGATCAGGATGAGGAGATGGCTCTCATCACTCGGAAATTCAAGAAGTTTCTAAGAAAAAAGAAACAGGGGATGAGAAAGAAATTTACAAAAGGGGATCAAAGCATAGAAAAGGAGAAAGATCAAACCCCTATATGCTACGAGTGCAAGAAGCCAGGATATTTCAGATCCGAATGTCCTCAATTGAAGAAAGGTCCAAAGAAATTCAAAAAGAAGGCAATGATGGCGACCTGGAGTGCGAGTGATGACTCAAGCTCCGACGAGGAAACCTCAATCGAACAAGCCAATCTGTGCCTGATGGCACATGAAAATGAGGTAACTTCTGAATCCACTAGTGAATTTACTTTTGAAGAATTGCATGAAGCATTCTATGATTCAATTGATGAATTAAAGAAACTAGGGAAGAAAAACAAAGAGCTGAAATTGAAAAATCAGTCCTTAGTGAAACAAGCTGAAATTCTTTCAATTGAAAAATTCACATTGATTCAAGAAAATCAAAACTTTAAGGATGAAATTAACAGGCTGAAATCTATAGTAGATAAGTTCACCTTAAGTTCAAACAAGCTAAATATGATCCTTGATAATCAGAAAGCTATATATGATAAGGCTGGACTTGGTTATAAACCCCTGAAGAAACAAAAATTTTTGAAGGATATTTATGCAAATTATTCAAGCAAAAAGCCTACAAATATTACTTGTTTTAAATGTGGAAGAATAGGACATAAATCATACACATGTCTTATTAACAAATATGCAAACACAAAGAAAATATGGGTTCCAAAAAGAACCATTCTGACTAACCTGAAAGGACCCAAGAAAGCTTGGGTACCTAAGACAGAAACTTGATCTGTGCTTGCAGGTGTGTCTAGCATCCCAAGAAGGAAACAGGAAATAGTATCTTGACAGCGGATGCTCGAGACACATGACTGGTGATGAATCACAATTCATCACGCTTGATGCTAAGGATGGAGGGATGGTCACCTTTGGAGATAATGACAAAGGAAAGATCATCGGGATAGGTAACATTGGTATCACTCCCTCCAAATACATTGAGAATGTTTTACTTGTTAAAGGTTTAAAGCATAACTTACTTAGCATTAGTCAATTCTGTGATAAAGGATATAAAGTAAGTTTTGAATCATCTGTATGCATTGTGACGAGTCCTATTAACGATGGCATTAAATTTATAGGACATAGGCATGGCAATATTTATATGGTAGACTTGAATGATTTAACTAAATTAGACATGCAATGCCTAGTTTCCTTAAATGCTAAAATAAATGAGACTAGTTGGCTGTGGCATCGTAGACTTGCACATATTAGCATGCATTCTCTTTCAAAATTAATCAAAAAGGATTTAGTTCTCGGTTTGCCAAAATTAAATTTTGAAAAGGATAGAATTTGTGATGCATGCCAATTAGGTAAACAAACTAGAGTATCATTTAAATCCAAAAATACTATTTCAACTTCTAGACCTTTAGAGCTCTTACATATGGATTTATTTGGACCAACTAAAATCACTAGTCTAGGAGGAAAATGATATGGATTTGTAATAATTGATGATTACTCTCGTTTTACTTGGGTTTTCTTTTTAGCTCACAAAAATGAAACTTTTCAAATTTTCACGAAATTTCATCAAAAAGTCACTAATGAAAAAGGATTTTCAATTCAAAATATTAGAAGTGATCATGGAACAGAATTTGAAAATCATGACTTTGAAAATTTTTGTGATGAAAATGAAATTGGCCACAACTTCTCTGCTCCTAGAACACCCCAACAGAATGGGGTAGTTGAAAGGAAAAATAGAACCTTAGAAGAAATGGCCCGTACCATGCTCTGTGAAAGCAACCTTCCAAAATATTTTTGGGCGGAAGCTATTAACACAGCATGTTACATTTTAAATCGTGCTTTAATAAGACAATTTTTAAAGAAAACCCCCTATGAACTTTGGAAAGGAAGAAAACCAAATATTGCCTATTTTCATGTTTTTGGTTGCCGATGTTTTGTATTAAATAATGACAAAGAAAAACTTGGTAAATTTGATGCAAAATCAGATGAAGCAATCCTTCTAGGTTACTCCTCCACTAGTAAAGCATTTAGAGTGTTCAACAAAAGAACCTTAGTAGTTGAGGAGACCATACATGTTGTCTTTGATGAATCTAACGATCCTCCTTCAAGGAAGAATGAGGGTGTTGATGATGCAGATCCACTAATAGAAGGTATGAAGGAGATCACTCTGAAAGATTCAGCAACTCCAGAAGACAAGGATCAAGAAGATGAACAAAATGAGAAAGGTGAAGAAATTCAAGAACAACCTCAAGGTACAAATGACTTACCCAAGGAATGGAGGTATGTTCACAACCACCCTAAGGAATTAATTATCGGTGATCCTATGCATGGGGTAAAAACACGTTCTTCACTTAGAGATGTACTTAATCATTGTGCTTTTGTATCTCAACTTGAACCTAAAACTTTTGAAGAAGCTGAAAATGATCATAACTGGATTAATGCTATGCAAGAAGAACTTAATCAATTTGAAAGAAATAATGTTTGGACCTTAGTGAAAAGACCTAAAGATTATTCAATAATTGGCACAAAATGGGTCTTTAGAAACAAATTAGATGAGCATGGAAATGTAATTAGAAATAAAGCAAGACTGGTTGCTAAGGGATATAATCAAGAAGAAGGAATTGATTTTGATGAAACCTTTGCACCTGTTGCTAGATTAGAAGCCATTAGACTTCTACTTGCTTATGCTTGCTTTATGAAATTCAAACTATTTCAAATGGATGTTAAAAGTGCATTTTTAAATGGATATATTTCTGAAGAAGTATATGTAGAACAACCCCCTGGATTTGAAAATCATGCTTTTCCCAATCATGTCTTTAGATTAAATAAAGCTTTATATGGTCTAAAACAAGCACCTAGAGCATGGTATGAAAGGCTAAGCAAATTTCTACTAAATAATGGTTTCTCAAGAGGCAATATAGATACAACCCTATTTATTAAAAGAAACCAAAATGATATGCTAATTATACAAATTTATGTTGATGACATAATTTTTGGGTCTACTAATGAATCCCTTTGTCAAGACTTTGCTAAGCTTATGCAGGGAGAGTTCGAGATGAGCATGATGGGAGAACTCACCTTCTTCCTCGGACTCCAAATTAAACAATCAAAAGAGGGAATCTCCATCACCCAAAGCAAGTACACCAAGGAACTACTCAAAAGATTTGGAATGGAGAACTGCAAACCAATTGGCACACCAATGAGTCCCTCAAGAAAGCTTGACAAGGATGATGAAGGTAAAAGCGTAGACTTAAAATACTATAGAGGTATGATTGGCTCATTATTATATCTAACTGCAAGTAGGCCTGATATCATGTTTAGTGTTTGCTTATGTGCTAGATATCAATCTAATCCTAAGGAATCTCATTTGAATGCTGTTAAAAGAATCCTTAGATACTTAAATGGTACACAAACTATAGGGCTATGGTACTCTAAGGACTCACAAATTAATTTATTAGGATATTCAGATGCTGATTTTGCTGGATGTAAATTAGATAGAAAAAGCACAAGTGGAACTTGCCAATTTCTTGGAGTTAACCTAATCTCATGGTTTAGCAAGAAATAAAATTCGGTGGCACTGTCTACGGCTGAGGCCGAATACATTGCAGCTGGAAGTTGTTGTGCTCAAATCTTATGGATTAAGCAATAACTCAAAGATTTTGGAATCAAACTTAATGAAACACCAATAAGATGTGACAATACAAGTGCCATAAATCTATCTAAAAATCCAATACAACACTCAAGATCTAAACATATTGAAATAAGACATCATTTTATAAGAGAACATGTTCAAAACAAAAATATAATTCTTGAATATGTTAGCACTGAAAATTAATTAGCTGATATCTTTACAAAGGCCTTTAGTGAGGATAGATTCTGTGAAATTAGGAGAAATCTAGGAATTCTAGATCCATTTGCCTAAACTTCTCTTAATTGATATCAAATATTCTTAGAGCTCAATTTCTAACAACTATCCTGATTCCAAAAGCTCAGATTTATCACTCTAAAAACTTATCATTGAGCAAAATTCTTTCTCCCAAAATTTTGAATTTTTCTGGAATTTATTTGCATTTTTGCTGAATTTTTGAACTTCATGAGTCGACCCCCATGAGTCGACTCAATGGCAAACTTGTAAATCCCACAAACTTCCCACGGGCTCATTGTTTTTAAACGGGAACCCTGTTTGTGAGACGACTCATCGTCTTCCTTCCGAAAGCCGTTCTTTCCAACTCTTTCTTGCTCCAAATCCAAGGATTTATCTCGAGGCAATTCTCCCTCCTACTCTCCACCAAAAATCGTCTCCTTGGAAAAGAGATTTCTCGTGCTTTCTTGCATTGCTCGGCGCGGTTGGAACGTGCCCTAGCACTTCATCGAACTTCCAAAATCCACTTCTTTTCTCCACTAAAATTCCTCTTTACTCTCTTGTGATCCCTCCTCCTCTCAATTCAAGTCTTCTTGTCTGCTACCTTATTGGATATGGCTCCAAAGATGAAACTTCCCCAAAGAAGGAAATCAATCCGTGAGCCTGAGGAAATTGTCCGAAAGAAAAGGCATGCTCAGTCTTCCAGTGTTCCCACTCCAGTTTCAGTACCTGCTCAAGGTCTCTCTCAATCCTCCATAAGCCCCAGTGTAAATCCTCTTTCTGATAGAAAAGTAGAAACCGGAAAAAATATAGATTTTCAGTTCTTTGAGAAAGAAGGCTTTACTTTTGCAAGTAAGATAAAAAATCAAGGATGGGAACTCTACTGCTCCCTTAAGGAAGTCACCTATGTTGATCTAGTCAGAGAGTTCTACCAGAACCTAAATTATGGAAACGGGTCTGTGACTTCAACAGTCAAGGGGATTGACATATGCTTGGATTCTAGGATATTGGGAGATATACTTCAGTTGCCTAGTGAAGGATACTCATATATGGAACTCCCAATTAAAGAAGAAGGGATCAGAATTATCTTAGGAGAAGCTTTTTCAGGAAGTTTAAACAAATTGGAAGCAAAGCTATTATCCATTGAGATGAGGGTCCTGCATCAGATTGTAACAAAACTCTTCTTTCCTAGGAGTGGTAGACATGACTTACTATCTGGCAGAGATGTATGTGTCATGTTTCATATCATCACTCAGACCCCCCTAAACCTCCCTGCACTTATGATAGAGGCCATGAGAGAAACTTTGAACAGATCCAAGGCACACTTGCCTTATGGTATGGCCCTTACTAGAATTTTTAGGAGGTTTGGAGTTAGCTGTGAGGGGGAGACACCCACCAAGCTCTCACATGTGGACACTTTCAACCAACACAGCCTGCACCGAATGGGAATTACAAAGACTGTTGGTGGTTGGATCAAGGGCTCTGAAGAAAGAGCTGAGGAGAGAGCTGAGGAAAGAGCTGAAGACAGAACTGAAGGCAGAGTAGAAGAAGAATGTCCATCTTCTCCTGTACATGACTTCAGGGCAGCTTCACCAGATACCCAGTTCATTCCTGATACTGAGGCTGGCCCTTCTGAGTTTACTAGGATGCCCACATCAGTGTATCAGCCAGAGAGCAGAGCACCTCCATCAGAGTTCAGACTGGCTGATGATCAGATCGAGCATATATCTCAGCGTGTGGCTTCTTTGTTGTCTAGCCAGTGGAGTAGTACTTCTTTTGCACCTGGAGCTACTTCTTCTGATCAGACCATTACTCCCCACATCTCCACTGTATTTCAGATGATTTCAGATCAGTCCGTCAGGATACAGCAGCTTGAGGATACAGTCTGGAGACTTACTGGCAGAGTTCTTGACTTGCAGGGGCAAGTTCTTGCATTGGCCCATCCCCAGCCACAGGAGTCTACTATTGAGGTCACAGACCTCACTGCAGAGGCTGGAAGGCTCAGAGGAGCATTAGAAGGTGGATATGAGCTACTGAGGAAAGAGATCAGAGGATCGAGTGAGCATGCTACCACCCAGTTCACTGCTCTACTTCAATCTGTTTCCAGAGCACTGAACGTACTTGATTCTATCAGACTCATGGTATCAGCCCTAGTATCTCAGCGTTCTCAGCCTCCCAGTCATCTCGTTCTCCTACTCGTGGCAGAGGCAGACAGGGTAGAGGACGCACTTCTGATCCATCATCTTCTCATACCATATCTGATGACTCCGATCCATGATTTGTCTTGATCATTGACTTATCTTGATCTTTACTAGGTTCTAGGAGTTAGTATCTTGTTCTAGGATCTATACCTTGGGGCCATGTATTGACATTTAGCTGGTTGAATTTTATGTATTGAAACAATTATGATATTAATGAAATCATCTTTTACCTATATCTTTGTAATGATTATATTTGGTTATATTCGATCTCTGATACATCTATTGAAATATTATCTTCTCCTTGTTGTTGTTTGCTATTGATAATTGCTATATTAAGGGAGAGCAAACATCTGTGAAAAACTCTAAAGAAGAAGAAATTAAAGAATATTTTCAGAAAAGGAAAAGAAAGAGTTAACTATGGTTGATGATGTCAAAAAGGGGGAGAAATTAAAATTAAACAAAAATTAAAATTAGACAAAAAGCAAAACCCTAAATTATGAGAAAAAGGGGGAGAAATTAAATTAAAATAAATATTGAAAAAATTAAACAAATATTGGAGAAATTAGACAAAAACAAGGATTGAAAGATTAAACAAAACTTTGAGAAATTTTGGTATCAAAATTTGGTATCAGACAGAACTTTAACAAAAAGTTATCCATCAAAAGCAAAATCATGAGTACAATGCAAATAAGTATTTTTTTATATACAAGCTCTGATATTCAAACTTGCTTTTGAAATTTTACTCACCTTGATACATCAATAAGAAATTTGTTTTACTCTGATACATCCTACAATTTCTTTCAACTTGATCTGATACATGATAACATTTGATCCGATACAGTGTGAAGGTTTCTCTAATATATTATAACATTTGCTCTGATACTGTATGAAATTTTCTCTGACACATTAAAAATTTTCTTGCTCTGATACATTATAAAATCTTTTCTGATATCATTGTAAAAATTATTTTTGCTCTGATACATAGAAAAAGTTATTTATCTTCTCTTGCTCTGATATATCTTGAACTCAAAATGATCTAATACCCTTTTCAAATCTTTAAAAAAATGGACAAACTATTTTTGCATTTATATTACATGCCAAAAGAATCATACTCTTTTCAAGCATATACACCTATAATGGATTCTTTTGAAATTAATGCATTAACATAAATATTTTTGTTCATATGTTTTGTCATCATCAAAAAGGGGGAGATTGTTGCTCCTAGATTGATTTTGATGATTACAAAGCAGATTGAAGGGATACAAAATTTTAAAATGAAAAAGTCCTTATGCTCTTCAAGGGCAAAATCATAATTTCACTAAAATCCTGATTTGATAGTATCATTTGGTAGAACAAATGATTTGAAATCTATTGGTGAAAATTTCATTGTGTTTGGACTTATATTTTTGAAGTTATGAAGGTTTGAAGTGCATGAGTCGACTCATGAGTCAACTCATGGCACTGTGAGCTGATTGGCACGCAAAAATTCTCCTTGGCACGCTAGTTTTCTGGCTTGGCACGACCTGTGAGTTGACTCATGAGTCGACCCACAAGGCATGAGTCGACTCATGAGTTGACCCCTGCTAATTTGAGCCAAGAAATTCCAGAAAAGCATTCTCTGGTTTTTGCAACAGAGGTCGACTCATGAGTCGACCCCTGAAGCATGAGTCGACTCATGAGTCGACCCCTGCGATGGAAAATGTCAGCAACGGCTATTTTTTTACCCATTTTAATTGCCATTTATGCTTCCTAAAAATCCTCTAACGGCTCTTTATCTGCCTAAATTGTTTTCTCTTGCTTCTAATGCTACAAAATGCTTTAAATGATGAAAGAAATTGTAGATTAAATAGCGGATCAAACGTGAAATCAAATGTGAAGAGAAAAAGAAGAAAAAGAGAAGAACAGAAGAGAGGATCCGAAATTTGCAAGAAAAAGCCTGAGATCAACGAAATATCCATAGAGAAAAAGAGAGAGGATCCACAATATACCAGAGAGATTGTGAAAGAGAAAAGGAAGATCTTTCAAGGAGAGAATTCTTCACGCCTATCGTTTCAACCTTGATCTAGAGATCGTTCAAAGCTTTCAAGAGATCTTCAATCAACAATCAACCTCTTCTCAAGCGTTCAACCATTCATTCATCTTGAGAAAATCTGAAAAAGGAGTTCTTCATTTGAGTAAAGCTTTTATTGTTATATTTGCTCATTTAAGGAGCTGTTATTGTATTAATCTGTGCTCTAAATATTCTTACTCTTTGTGAGTTTTTGCTCTTGTTTTTGGAGGATTTCCAAAACAAGGAAAGGTTGATCCGAACCTGAAATCGGAGTATTTTGGGTTTGCTTGTACCCGGGAAACAAGTGTTCTAGCTTGGGATAGCTAGGGTCGGAGTTTCCGACGTCTTGTATTCTAGCTTGGGATAGCTAGTGTCGGAGTTTCCGACGTTTTGTATTCGGGTTGAATACAAAGGATAGTGGATTGAAATTCCCAAGTGGAATCTTGGGGAGTGGATGTAGGTGCAAGGTTAGCACCGAACCACTATAAATCCTTGTGTTTGTGGTGTGCTTTATTGCTTTATCTTATTTCTTTTTTATATCCTTGCAATACTACTTTAGGTAATTAATATTGATTTAAAGCCATTGTTTTGTTCTTCATAAGTTACTTGTTGGGCTTAAAATTTTTAGAAACCCAATTCACCCCCCCTCTTGGGTTGCATAGCTGGGCAACATTTTCAAATTTAAAAATTATTTTTGAAATACCAAACCCTAACCCCTCAGCCCAAATACTTAATTAAAAGAATTAAGTGTTGTCTAGTAGGTCTAGAATTGTGAATTAAGACCTAAGATAATTGCATAAACTTATGGGTCAATGGGTTAGATGGATTAGGTCCATAATTGGGTTAGACCTAAGGTTAGCTTAAAGAAATGGACTAAATTAGAGTAATTGATCAAATCTAATCAAAAGTTGAATTAGATTAGGTCAAGGATACTCTAGACTCAACTCCAATAGTTGTAGTTGAATGGGTCCATGTCTTTAACTAGACCAAGATGGACTTAATTCATGGCTACACGGTGGAACCCTATTTACTAAGTTGATCAAATTAAAACTAATGAACCGGTTGGTGTCTAAGGTAAGTTTGGCAGTTTGACCAGTAGTTTTTAAGTGGGAGCTACTCGCAGTGATTCGATCTCTGACGAGTTAATGGCTTATCCCAACCACTGATCTCACTTACCTGGCCAACCTGATGAATTAGATTTGATTAGATCACTTGGTGATTAGGGCTCACCCATGTCATTAGGTAAATCAGTTTGACTGATTTAGGTGCTCCTAATGCCAGCTTTAATTAAATCCTTTTTAATCTGACTTGGTGAAGTCAGTGGGAGGATTATAATTGGCTGGATATTTTCTTCTCATCTATTCTTTAATAAAATCCTCAAAAATTATTAGGTCCTAAAAATGATTAAGTTATATTGATAACTAAGTCATAGCCTCCCATTAAGTGAGTGATAATGAGTCCATTAGTTTAATAATCATTGGAGGCCCAAAGGCCTGGTGCTTATTGACTAATGGAATTATCATTCATAATATGATAATTTGGTTTGAGTCTTTCTGATGGTGGTTAGGTGGCCGGCCAAAATCAGACCTAATCATTTATTGGTCCGATTCACCAAATCAAATCATGTTAATGGTTGGACCTAACCAGATCTTTTCAGTGGAGGCCAAAGCCTACTGATTAGGTTCTGGGGCAAAATCAATTACTAGAAGTTGTTTAGAGAAATAACTGGTTATGAACCTACCCACAGATGCACATGGGTTGACCAACCAAAGTTGGGCTCGTGTGTAGTCTGTGTGTGGATTCTAGTACCCACTAAGGAATTAAAGTAATTCTTCGAATTGAAGGTTGAGGCTACCAGTTCGTAAAAATACTGGAAAAAATTTTAGACTAAAGTCCAAGTCTTTAGTATTTATAATTTATGTACTAATAGAGGTCTGGTTTTCTTTTATGCAGCTATGGCCACTACCCTATCCCTCCGATCATTATTAGATAATGACAAGCTCATGGGACCTAATTTCGATAGTTGGTATCAAAAATTAAAAATCATCCTTGAGCATGAGCGGATCCTTTATGTAGTAACGGATTCGGCACCTGAGGAGCCAGCCCCGAACGTTAGAGGGACAGTCCGAGACACTTATCAGAAGTGGTTCAATGATCGTACCACCATTCGGTGCATTATGCTGGCGGCAATGAATGATGAGTTCACTGCAGGTTCGAGAACGCCCAGCCACAGGACATACTTCAAATGTTGAATGACTCCTTTGGCATGCCTGACGATGTTGAAAGGCACAAAACTAGTTGTGCCATTTTCAATGCTCGGATAAGGGATGGAGCCTCAGTCACTGATCATGTACTGTACATGATCGAAATGATTGAGCACCTAAGTAAACTGGGCTTTCCCTTACACGAGCAGCTCGGTAAGGATGCGATCCTTAATTCATTGCCCAAGTCCTTCCTCCCCTTCCTTACTCATTTTCAGATGACAAAGCCTGCAGTGAACTACCACGGCTTATTGGGGTTGCTGCAGAATTTTGAGAAGGATCACCAGCTCCATAAGGAGTCAGTGAATGTTGTGGGAGGGTCTTCTTCTGGTCGTCGACCCTTTAAGAAAGAGAAGAAGAAGAACAAGAAGAAGAAGAATAAGAAGGTGCAGCTGCATGCTGGGATATCTGCACAAGGTCAGACCAAGAAGCACAAGCCCGACCAGAGCCAGTCGGAGTGCTTCTTTCGCAAGAAGCAGGGGCACTGGAAGAGAAACTATCCTCTATACATTTCCTCCCTGGACCCGAACAGGCCAAAGAAGAAGCAAGGTACTTATATGATAACACCTTGCAACTTTTTCATTTGTGATACTACTGCCTGGGTATTAGATACCGGAAGCCCTTATCATATTTGCAATTCGATGCAGGGTCTGCAGGTCAATAGGAGATTTGATGAAGGTGAGAGATTCCTGAACGTTAGAGATGGAAGCAAAGTTCCAATTCTAGCATTAGGAATCATGAACCTTGTAATCAATTCTCGAAACGTAATTCAGAGTGAATGTCACTATTGTCCAAGCTTTTTATTAAATATTATTTCTGTAGGCCTTTTGGCCATGAACGGTTATCAATTTTTAATAAAAGAAAATATTTGTAATATCATTTTGAATGATGTTACATTATTTGTTGGATAACTTAATAATGGAATTTACTTTCTATCACAACCTGTTAATGTGGTTCAAACCTCCGGTAAATACCCTAGAATAGATAATGTGTCAGAAGTCTATCTTTGGCACTATAGGCTAGGTCATATCAATAAGAACAGGATAAACAGGTTGGCTCAATAAAGAATTCTTGAAGTAGGTGATTGTGAATCACTTCCAACCTGTGAGTCCTGTCTTCTTGATAAAATGACCAAATCACCTTTTACTAGAAAAGGTGAGAGAGCCAGCGAACTCTTGGGTCTGGTATATTCAGATGTATGTGGACCCATGTGCTCAAGTGTAAGAGATGGATATTTCTACTTCATAACCTTCACAGACGACCTATCGAGGTATGGGTATGTCTATTTAATGAAGCATAAGTCAGAGTCATTTGAAATGTTCAAACTATTCTGAAATGAGGTAGAAAAATAAACTAAAAAGTGTATTAAAACTCTTCGATCTGATCGAGGAGGTGAATACCTTTCCAATGATTTCTGACATATCTTGGGGAGAATGGAATTCTCTCTCAGTGGACACCTCCTGAACACCACAGCATAATGGTGTGTCTCAAAAGAGGAATCGGACCTTGTTAGATATGGTTCGATCCATGATGGGATTTACTGGTCTGTCGATCTTCCTTTGGGGATATGCGCTCGAATCGGCTTGTTACCTTCTAAATAGAGTTCGAGTAAGTCTGTAACCAAAACGTCATATGAGATATGGATAGGATGTAAACCAGTACTCTCGCACCTTAGGGTTTGGGGGTGTCCGGCTTATGTTAAACGTTTAATTACAGACAAGCTAGGACCTAGGTCTGACAAGTGTAATTTTATAGGGTATCTAAAAGAGACCAAAGGTATTACTTCTACCTAGCTGATGAGCAAAAAGTGTTTGTCAGCCTTAAGGCAATCTTTTTGGAAAAAGAATTCCTTGGTGAAGGGACTGTTGCCTCTAAGGTCGAAATTTGACGAAGTTCGGCAGGTGAAAAAACTGACACAAGTTACTGAACCTGAACCAGATTTGATTAGATCAGATCTGGAGCTCATTATTTAAGCACCCTTAAGGCGATCTGGTAGAGTACCATATCAACCGGACAGATACTATAGTTTCTTGGTTCGGGATGGCGATCCTATCGAACTTGATGAAAATGATGAGGATCCGATCACCTACATGGATGCAATGCAGAGACCCAACTCTGAGAAATGGCTGGAGGCCATGAAATCCGAAATGGAGTCTATGAAGGTCAACGATGTGTGGACATTGGTTGACCCACCCGAAGGAGTAAAACCCATAGGGTGTAAGTGGGTCTTCAAGAGGAAGAGAGGCACAGACGGAAAGGTGGAAACCTATAAAGCCCGTCTAGTTGCCAAGGGATATCGTCAACGTTATGGTATAGACTATGACGAGATATTTTCTCTCGTGGCAATGCTCAAATCCATTCGGATAATGCTTGCGATAGCTGCCCATCTGGATAATAAAATCTGGCAGATGGATGTGAAGACAACTTTCCTAAATGGAGAGCTGGATGAAGAGGTGTATATGATACAACCTGAAGGATTCACATCCACAGATGAGTCTAAGGTGTGCAGGCTACAGAGGTCCATTTATGGACTTAAGCAGGCATCACAGAGTTGAAACATACATTTTGATAAGACAATCAAGATGTATGACTTCATTAAGAATGGAGAAGAGCCCTGCATTTATAAGTGGGCTAATGGTCCAGTAGTAGTATTTCTTGTATTGTATGTGGATGACATTTCTCTTAATCGGGAATGATGTCTCTGCATTACAGGGAATAAAGATTTGGCTGTCGTCATAGTTCTCCATGAAGGATCTGAGAGAAGCTTCTTACATCCTAGGGATGAGGATCTATAGGGATAGATCTAAAAGGTTGCTTGATTTATCCCAGTCTACATATATAGATACTATGCTGAAGAGGTTCAGCATGGAGAATTCCAAGAAAGGCTATCTACGATAGGCCATAGAATTTTTCTCTCGAAGAGGGATTATCCGACAACACCTCAAGAGAGAGAGCGTCATGAGTAGAATTCCATATGCTTCGATAGTGGGATCTATCATGTACGCCATGACATGTACACGACCAGATGTGGCATACTCACTAGGGGTAGTGAGTAGATACCAATCTGATCCAGGAGAGAATCATTGGAAGGTTGTTAAAACCATCCTGAAGTATTTAAGAATACTAAAGACCAGTGGCTTGTTTATGGTGAATCGGACTTGAGACTTATAGGGTTTACAGACTCTAATTTCCAGTCTGATCATGATGACAGTAAAAGTGTGTCGGATCGATCGAGATGACGTCGACCTTCAGAAGATCGACAGAAAGAAGAATCTGACCGACCCATTCACTAAAGCCATTACGGTGAAGGAGTTCGATAACTACAAGTCGAAGATGGGTATTAGATACTGTACGATTGGCTTTAGGCCAAGTGAGAGATTGTTGGGAATAGTGTCCCAAAGTTAATTGTCAGTCTGTTGATGGTTGTGCTCATTTTTGTATTTGTATATTAATTATGAATTAATAAAAATTATTTTGGTATTTTTCATCACTAAATGTTTCATCTTCTAATGAACTCCTATGTTGTGGTGAAGTCCTTAGGACTATTTAGACTCGACAAAGGAGGATTTATCATTTTAGTCCTTAAATCTATTCGCGACCTAATGATATGTTGTTACAAAGGATGATAATGTTTATCAAGCATAGGTCATTGTGTGCCATATAGGTTGGTTGTCCTCTTAACCAATGAGTGTGGAGATATTGGGTATGGCGTACAGGTGAGATGTAAGGATACATTTGCACTGAACGTGATCGACTCCAGAGCTATTTCTGCTGTCAAGATTTGCTCTGATAAAATATGGGTATAAATAATCCCTCCGACCTGAGACCGCTACCGGTGACTTGCAAGCAACTCACTGCACTTAGGTACTAGACTATCTAAATTTTTAATTCAGTGATGGAAGGCTGCTGGGTGTAGTCAAGTACTTGACTTGTCGGTGCATCTGTCAAGATGGGATTGACCACTCCAGTTTAGGAGCCATGTATAGTCGTGGTTTCCAATTTAGCAAAACCTTGACCAGGGTAGTCCTTGTGAGGAGTCATGGACTGTTTGAGTTGAGCACGAATTCGGATGATCTGATCAGGGTTGACAGTTTAACCCTGGAGTCGTCCTACAACACAGGGGGTCCAAAAGGAATTGAATTATACAGTAGTAACCATATTCATGGTAAGTTCTGGAGTGCTTGCGATTGCGATTCTTCCGACCCTTCAGTCCAGATGATCGGGTACCATTACTAGATGGTCACTTCTGATTAGTACAAGGAATTGGTTCATTGTGCTACCGGCTTAGATTCGAACCTGCGGGGTCACACACATTAGAGATTCCTATCTGATCTGATGGCTGATGTAGAATCCCTACATGTTTGGGATCAATGATCAAGAATCAGGATTTCTGATCATGAGTTCCACACATTATGGGTATCGGGGTCAAGAGTCCCACTGGTTGGGACTTTTTCGATCAGGGTTACATATCGATGAATTCTGATGCCTGATTGCCCATCAGATTTGGACTCAATATTTATGAGAGGTTTAATTAGTGATTTGATCACTAATTAACTTAATTTGATTGGAGTAATTATTTTTGGATCAAGTCCAATTGAATTGATTCAGTTGGGTTTGATCCCGATTAGGTTAAGGAGTTGACCTAATCATCGAGATGGTTTGGTCCCTGATTTGATCAGGGGTTGGGCTTAATCAATTTCTGATTTGGATTAAGATTTTATTGAGCCTAATTAAGTCTAATTTAGTTGGATTTAAATTAGTCTAATTGGACCTAACTTATTTGGTTTAATTAGGTTGGTTTAAATAATTAAACCACCTTGACCCAATCTCCATGCGCCACCTCACTTCCATTGCACCCATTTGAATTCATGAGAAAAAATTCTCATGAATTATTTCCTCACACCAAGTCCTCTCCATGCCCCACTTTAATATGCCATATGAATGGATAAGGATGATTGGTTGACCATTCAAATTCAAAAATATATTTGAATTTGAATGGACAATCAATCTTTGCACCTTATCCCTTTTTTTTACACCCCATTTATTACATGAGAAAAAGTTTCTCATGAAATTACTCCATGCACAATTTAAGCCATGCCTCACACCTTTAGTGGATAAGGGATGAGTTGGTGTCTATTTGAATTCAAAAATTGATTTGAATTCAAATGTGCAATTACTCATCTTTATCCTTTCTTTTGGATAAGACGTTTGATGTTATTATAAAAGGAGAAGAGTGGGGAATGTAAGAAGAAGATTTTTGGAGAAAAATTTTGGGGCATGAGAAGTCTTGTGCGTGAGAAGAAAGTCCATATCCTTCCAAGAGAAAAAAAAGAAAAGAAAGAAAAGTGGGTGCAACGTTTTTGGTGAGTTTTCTAGAGTTTTAGCCTAGGGTTCGGGAAGTAAAAAAGTGAGCTACGAGTGTCGTGAGCCCACAAAATCTTAAGGAGATCTTCAACATTTCTCAAGCATGTTGCGTTGATGATCCGAAGCATCTGAAGAATCGACAGACATAGATCGAAGGGCCGTCAAAAGGGCACTACAACGAGCTAGCACTCGTGGGGAGTCGATCAGATCGGGAGCTTCGTGTGGATGATCCACAGAGGCCAGACACACTGTGTGACTACATCACGATGATCAGACTCTTTCGATGGTGATCAGATTGCGGCGATCTACTATCCGCACAAAGGTATTGTGTTCTGAACACATTACAGTAAAGTGTCTACTATTCGAATTTGAATTTTAAATTTTAAATGCATGTATGCTATATATCATATTTAGATCCTAGTGTAGGATAAATTTATATTAATTAATTAGATTAATTAATATTTTTCCACTGTAAAATCATAATTTTGAAAAAGTTTTAAAATTACCATTTTACCCCTGCACTGAATTTTCCCACAGCAAATATTTGCAGTATCTGATGTTTGTAAGAAAGCTATGTGATTGTAAAGGTTCATTGCAAGCTAGGAGTAGCACCCTTCAATGATGATCCTACTGTATTACACAGTATCGAAGCCATAGCTCATGCCAAAGAGCCAAAGTCCCATTAGCTTACCAAACATTTTACATCACTACCACCTTATTCAAAAAATTATGGATCGAGGTGACATCGAACTTTAGAAGATCGACGAAAAAGAGAACCTGATCGACCCATTTACTAAAGCATTTGGTATCTTGGAATTCAATTATTAGAAATTGAAGATGAGTATAAGATACTATACTGACTGGCTTTAGTCCAAATAAAAGTTGTTGAAAATTATGTCCTAAAATCATCATTTGATGATTGTGCTAATTATAAATGTATATGAATTGATTATTAGTAAAAATTATTTGGCTTTTTCATCACAAGGTTACATTTGCTAATGAACTCCTGTGTTGTGATGAAGTTCTTTAAAACTATTTTGATCAATAAAAGAGAATTTATAGCGCAGTCCTTAAATTGATCATGACCAAATGATATGCTATTATTAGGATAACAGCGATTATCAAGTATAGATCATTGTGTGCCATATGCATTGGTTGCTCATAACCAAGTGGTGTGGAGATACTGGTATGGTATGCAAGTGATGTTAGATTTATATCCTAGAAGTCAATTGTTAGCTGGACACATTTTATAATTTTAGGACTTAATCTTGTACTTGTAATATTCTTATTATCAATAAAAGATTTTTTCATTTCAATTATATTTATGTATCCATGATTTTATTTTAAAAATTAACAAAGATGATTTTTGTATATTCTTAAAGTATTGAGAATTTGAGACATACATTAATTAGTGATTAATTTCTAAATACTCTTGATCAAAGGATCGTTATGGAGGATGATGATCAATCCATTCGAGATCGGTGCACAGTTCACCTCTCTTGTGGGCAGATGAGTCTCGAGTCTACAGTGTAGGAATATCGGGATAAAGATGCGGGTGGTTGTTAGGAATAATTTGCACGGAATGTGACCAACATGAGAAACCATTTGGATGTCTACTCACTTGTAAGTGGTCTTCTCGATGCTACAGTGGTATGAGTGGTTCTTTGACCTGCGATGTCATCGGCTATTCGCAGTGAAGAAACTGAGTTTGACTGCACGTTCTTTGGTCCCTAGCCATTCGGATCTTTGCTGTGTATGTTAGCTACAGTAGGTTTAGATTCGCTGTTAGGAGTAGGATACACCTAGATGGAATCTATCGACATTGATAAAAAAGGAGAAGTCCCATGTGATTTGTGAGACTGAGTTCAAAAATCTTTAACCAAAGCAAGTGGAAAAGAATGTCCACAGGATTCACAAATGAACTCAAATTGAGCCAATCTAGCATATGACTGGCAATGGGGTCTAACGAGTTCTCCATGACCTCCGTCAAGTTGGGACTCATGATAGAAGGATTGAATCATATGATAACTATACCTAGAGGTTCACACTTTCATTCTATTGGATTGCCACTACATACTGCTAGATGTCACTGATGGATTGTGGGACTCATCGGGCATCGTCTTGATGATCGATGACCCTCGAAGGATAGAGTTAAAATTATTCCAACCAATTCAAAGGAGTTTCGATAATATTATGATGAAAATCATAATATATCTCACTACCAAATAGAATGAAACCTATGGGGTCAGACATTAAGAGATTTAATCTTGAATTAACCAAATGGGCTTATGAAGTTCTAATTGGGTTAGGATTTATTGAAATTATATTGGGTTTAAGAGAACCATGCTAGCACATGATTAAACCTAATTCTTCTCAGGACTTCGATTGGATCAAGTCTATTGCATTGAACCTAACCTAAATCTATTAGGATTTAGCTAGGCGCCTAATTGTGAGCCCAAGAGGATTGAATTAAGTCAATGAGTTGGCTAAATTATCTCCTCATTATCTCCTTATTTATTTTCTGATATTGTGTATAAAATTATAGAAAAGAAGAGATGGCATCATGCATCTCTTTTGGAAAGTCCAAGGGGCGCCAACCTTACATTGGCATGAGGAAGAGAGAGGCCCATCCCCTCTCTTGCATTGGCATGGAAGGGAGAGAGAGAGGGCTCTTGGACTTTCCAACCTTGGATTGGCATGAGGAAGAGAGAGAGGCCCATCCCCTCTCTTGCATTGACATGGAAGGAGAGATAGAGAGGGGCTACACCTCCTCTCTTATGCATGAGAAACCTTAAGGGGCGCCAAGTGTTGGCGCCCCAACTACCTGCCCTCTATTATTTGGGACGCCCACTTAGTCTGCCTTATCTAACTGGGTCACCCATATGCTTGCCATAAGAGATTGTGATCCTACCAATTAAGTCTGATTTTAATAAAAAATAATTAGATTAAAAAGATAAAAATTATTATGAGATAAGGACTTGTCTTTTTAAGTTAATTGGTTCTTGATTTAGATTAAGGGTCTATATAAAGAGATAGTCTCTTAGGGTTTGAAATAATAGAATTTTATGAAATCAAAACTCTCCTCTCTCCTCTCCATGCCTCACCTCTCTCTCTCTTCTCTTTTCCATGCCCAAGGGTTGGGTGTCCATCTTCATACGCCAAGAAGAAGAAGGGTCTCTTCTACAGCAAGGAACAAGGAGGAGAAGGCTGCAGTTCAGGGGTTGAAGTTGCAGTCAAGATTATTTATTGATCAAGGTTCAAAGAGGTAAAATCTTACTTGGAGAAGAAGGATCTACCATGAGAAGAAAGATTCAAGATTGATCCTAGTGGATACCTGTAGAGGCCAGACACGTGTGCGGCTCAAGGACCTTCGAATCTAAGATCATCAGTGGTGTATTTCTATCTGCACAAAGGTATTGAGATTTGATCTCATCTTTATTTTTATTTTTAGATTATATTCAAGTCTTTATTCCAGAGCTTGGTAGGATTAGATGAGATCTAATGCATGTGGGTTAAAGAGTTTAGCCCGATTTATTTTTCGCTACTCTTAAAGAGATTTTTGAAATCTATGCATGCATCCTATCCAGATTTCTAATAGTGGTATCAGAGCCACTAATTTTTAAAGACATATATAATCTAGTTTTTATCTTAGATTTAAAATTTTTTGTTGATTTAAAATTGATCTTGTGTTGGTATAAGGTTGTCCTGGCATAGATTTTACCCCCTATATTGAAAAGATTGTCCTAGCATAAGATTGATCGATTTTAAAAATTATTTTTGAAATAATTAAATCAATCTTTTAGATCAAAAAATTGACATATTAGATATATCTTATTTTATATTTAGATCTAAAATTAGAATGATTAAATGTTTGTATCGGACTGATATAAGATTGTCCTAATATAGGTTTACCCCTATATTGAAAAGATTGTCCTTTTGATGCGAATCAATTTTTTGAAAAAATATTTAAATATTTTAATTATTATTTTAGATTAGATTATACATATATTTGATATATGATTTTTAGTTTTAGATCTAAAATTTGATGTATATGTGATACATATTTTAGTTTAGATCTGAAACACATATAGTATATATATATTAGATTTAGATCTGAAACTGTTTTAAAATTATAAGCCACTAATACACACAATGAAATATAATCTAAAAATTATTTTTAGATCTAAAAATTATGTTATTGCATGTGGGTATGGGTTGAACAAATTAGGTCTAATGATCAAACTACAATTAAAGTCAAATTGATTAGATTAGGCTAGAATCCATTATCAATTTTGAGCAGTTATTGAACCTAACAATAGTTGATTAGGATTAGATCAAAGGGGCTCGATGTCAAATTTAGTTGTAGTTGTTGCATTGATTCATATTTTGATGTGAGTTAATTGACTCAAGATCAAACTTGGCTCAGTGGTTCGGATCTGTTTTAATAGGTTAATCTGATCGATTCTAATCGACCAATTTAGTATCTAAGGCAAATATCTAGATGGTGATTATTTAATTGGTTTCATTGTCTGACTTGATCAATTTTGATTGATGTTTAAAGAAAGCAATGGGGGGATCCCCACTCATCTTAACTTATCTAAACCATCTTGGAGATTCAGTTTTACACTAGATTGCTTGTTGACTCGAGTTCACCATACTGACTAGGCTGATCAGACATATGGATGTGCTGACCTAAATTTGATCAGTCGGATGTTAGATCTGTTGATTTAGAAAAGATCTAAACCTAAATCTCCTCAATAAATATTAAGTCTAGAGGTCTTCCATCATTGTAAAGATGCAAGTGCCTTCCTGACATTGATCATTCTCGGTTGGTTATAGTGGTTCGGATGCATCAAAAAGGTATAATTACTCTATTGGCATTTGATGCCATGGGATAGAGATAGAGTTGGGCTCAATAATTGTTACGTGAGAGTTCCAATGATGGCTTTATGTTCACTAGTGAATGATGGGTCTAACTTAACTAAGAAATATATCAATAACTGTTTAGTGAGGTCACAGGACTAGAGACCTAGCCCGCTTCATCTTGCTTAGTAAAGCAATGGACAAGATGTTGTCCACTCATTGGTTTATGCTCACTAATAATTGTTAGATGAGGTATGTATCGATTAATGGGACCGTAGTACCCACTTAAAATTAATCGCATATAGATTTTTGTTTCTCCATCCGAGAAGTGTGGAAGATTTGAAAAAATAGTGGGAGCCTTTGTTTATTTTTTAAAATCTCTAGAATAAATATTTTATAAGTATAAATATCTAATTAGAAACTATTCTCTCTATAGATAACCATGTCGAGTTTCAACCTTTTAGCTTGTATCCTCGATACAAATAGGTTGACCGATACAAACTACAAAGATTGGCTCCAGAATTTGAGAATCACTCTCAATTTTGAAAAAATTACCCATATCCTTGATCAGGATGCATCTGTGTTACCAGCTCATCTATTTTCTAATCAATGAGCCACACTTAAGAAGTGGATGGATGGGATAACAAGATGAAGTGTTATATTTTAGCATCCATATCCAATGATCTTCAACGATAGCATGAAGACATGAGGACTGCCAAAGAGATGTTGACTCATCTACAAAAGTTGTACGGTGAGCAGAGTCACATAGCTCACTTTGAGGTCTCTCAAAGACTATTCAGAATGAAAATGTATGATGGATAGTCCGTCAATGATTATTGTTTGACAATGATCAAGGATATTGAGGAGCTTCAAAAGCTCAGGATGAATATGGACAAAGAATTGTAGGTAGATTTGATCCTTCAGTCTCTTCCTAATTTGTATGGGCAGTTTATCATGAACTACTATATGAATAAAATTGATAGCACTTTGTTAGATACTGAATATATTGGTAACAGTAGAGGGTACTTTGAAGACTTTAAGAGATACAATTCTGACTGTGGAGCAGGCTTTCTCTAAGAAAAATCTTCTTTTAAGAAGAAGAAGAAGCCTGTGAAGAAACAAAAGAATGAAACCAAGCCCAAGAAGTAGTTTCTAAAGAAGGCCGACGATAAAGAAAAATATTTTCATTACAACGTCGAAGGCCACTAGAAGGAACTGTCCGGCCTATCTGACGACTATCAAGAGCAGGAAGAAAGATGGGCCTTCTGAAGGTATATCTGATTGTTCATTATTGAAACTAATCTAATGATTTTCTCTTCTTCTAGTTGGATTTTAGATTCTGGTTTAAGTACTCATTTATGCACTTCTATGCAAGGTCTTGAAGAAGTGAGAGGAACTGAGGGAAGGCGAGATCACTCTCCAGATTGACAATGGAGTAAGGATTACTGCTGTGGCCATCGGGACCTACCCTCAGCGATTACCATTAGGAGTTAGTTTAATTCTTAAAGACTGCTATTATGTACCTGTAGCTAGTAGAAATTTGATTTTTATTTCTATGCTGGTAAGGATAATTATAATTTTCATTTCAATAAAGGCATGTATTTGATTTATTTTGAAAATATAATTATTACACATACTTTCTTAATTGATAGTCTTTATCGTTTGCATATAGATGTGAGTGTCAATATTAACGAGCAAACTATGAATGCCATAGGTCTAAGAGTCATAGAGATAGGATGAGCCAAAAATATCTATGGCACCTTAGGCTAGGCCATATGAGAGGACAGAGTCAACAAACTGGAGAAAGATGGTCTTCTCGGATCATTAATTTTTGAGTCTTATCCAGTTTGTAATCATATCTTCAAGAAAAAATGGCTAAGCTACCATTCATGGGACAAGGGAAAAGGGCCATCTGCAAAACTATTTGATATATTTTGTATCCAAGTCATCTTGGGTCCATTGGAGTTAGTACATATGGTTCCTTTAGGAATCTAAATTTGTTTTATCTTTTGATTTATTTATATTTAAAGCTTTTGCTTGCATTAATGATTTT